>NW_009596260.1:26895-62337 GCF_000690535.1 Cariama cristata | reverse complement strand
TCCTCTTCACCTGCTCCCAAGCACCTCAAATAAATGCTTCCAAGCCTCTTTTTGGTCTTTTGGAATAAAATACATTTACATGCCATAGAAACACACATCCAGTGCAGGCCAGGGAGAGATATGTAGAGTTTCCATTAGTGCAGGAACTCCTCGGAGTATAGTTTAAACTCACTCCAGGAAAACATACATGGAGATGCCATACAAAAGAAGGGAGGATTCCTCTGTTTAGAAAGAGCTTTTGAAGCAGAGCCTTTTTGGGTTGCGTTCCACTATTCTAGCATGGAAAGACCAAATATAAGCTTTCCCACAGACAATTTCTGGATGAAAGAAAAAGCTGTAAATACAAGTTCAGCAATGCATGGGTACTCTCTGAGTATTTTAGTATGACATGGGATTTACAGCCACTGTGATGTCTGTAGTCACTGCAAAGCTAGACCTGTGAAGTCGCACAGCAGAGCTAACAAGCTGAGAGACCTCTGACAACATTTAGCAAGTGAGAGTCTGACAGCTTCTCAAGGTGAGGCTGAGAACAAGCAGTGTTGCTAGAAACCCGTGCTAGTAAGAATGAACCACAGGTTTAAATGAAAGGAAATATTCAAGGGTATTTTTATTTTTAATCTTCTATTATTTTCATAAGAATATTTTTAGGAAAAAAAAAAAAAAAGTACTTTTTTAGAACCTTCTAAATAGAAAATCGACTGTAATGAAAAAGATTTGGAAAAGATTTTTCTGGCTGGTGTGGTATGAAAGACCTTACCTTACTGGATATGCATGAGTGGAATCACTGTTAGTTAGGAAATGTTTGATCCTTTTTGCTATGAAAGTATTAAATTTAGACATTGTGTAGGTTTTTGCATATATATTCTGGCATTAACAGCCATAACAATATCTTTAACTTCAGTTGTGTTTGCTCAACACTGTCAGTTAGAAAACCATGCTTCAAGTATTCATAATTTTGTTGAATTTTAATAATCCAAGATGAAATTTCACATATTAGAAGTCTGCCCTAGGCTTATTTAATTTATTTTTTAATTTTAAAAAAATGCTTTAGATAATGTTTTTGAGACCAGGGTAAAGGTGATACATATAATTGTGTCCAAGCTAAGAAATTCCTGCAACTTATTTATTGACAGGCTGTATCAATACAACGCTTTGAAGCATGGATCCAAAAATTGGCAAAGGATAAGTATGTCGTGCAGGTGTCAAAGATGTCATTTTACGCATGGACTTGATGAAGGTTGCAGCTAAATTCGGTGTATACTGTCTGTACTACATGTGCAGAGTTACAGTTTATCTCTTCAGACCTGCATGTGCACCATGCCTCCAGAGCAAGTGAACACGTGCCTTCCCAAGCTGCAGGCATCGGGCAGGCAGATTCCTTTCCCTGCAGCTGTGGTAGGAGCAAAGCAAGGTGCAGAATATTGTTATCTTCACTGACCTCAACCAAACAACTGCCCAAACTGAAAGAATGGGTCAATTGTTCTTTTCCTTGCTTCATTCTTGGAAACTACTCAGCCATTTGAAACTTAAGGAAGGAAAGAAGGAAGCGAGGAGCCTGAGGCACATTGTTGAACTTTAACCATTTGGGTTAAAAACAACAGAGTTACAAGACCTTGTGAAGGAAGATAAAGGAACTGTTTTGCATAAGGACGAATTCTGCAAATGTGCAGCATCAGTGACTTTCAATGACAGATATCTCTTAAAGACGACATATCTTGGATTAGGTACATCACATGCTACAATTCATGAGTCTTCCCATCTTGAAAATAAAACCAGATCAGACCCAAAGCACAACTGGAATCAGAATAAAACCTTTTTTAAGCATTGCAGTTTGGAGAAAGTGTCATTTTACTGTGTATTTCATGGCTGAGTAACAGAAACCAAACACTGGAAGGAAAGCTGTTCATGCTGTGCCATATGTCTAACCAAAGTGGAAAACATAATAACAGAATATCTCATGAGATCTTGTCCTCATGAGATTTACAAAATTGAGGAAGTGTTAAGATAAGTATATGAAACCATGAATGCTCGAATCTCAAAGGACTTGAAGCTTGCCTGTTGTTTCTAACACCTCTTTTAGTCTACTTTGTTATGACCTCAAAGTGTTTAAATTTCTTTTAGGTTTCTTTTGAATTCTGTATTTCTATGGGGCTATTTAGAACTACTTTTCGTGCCATCATTGAGGTCAGAAAGTTTTCTAATACCAAGGAGTGCATAATTTCCAGCAAAGATAGAGCATTTCATTTGCTTGCATGTATACGAGCATGTGGTATATTTGATGTAGCGCTTCTAGTCATGCTTTTTAAACAAGCACAGAATTTTTGATTCAGAACACCCTAGTCCTGACAGAAAGAACAGATATTCCTAGAGAACTGAGAATTTATCCACACATCCCACAGCATTATTAGAGAAAATCTTTCATGTATTTTTCAACCTCCTAACCTTGATTTAAACTAGGAATGAGTCAGTTTTTGGAGCAATCTCAAAATCACTTGCACCTGTAATCATAAATCATATTTTTTTCCAAAAGCTGTTTCTGATTTCTCAATCTGAGAATAGTGTGACTCTACACAAAGTTTCTACTGATGTGAGATTAAATGTGTAAGGCCAAATACCAAGTGCAAAGCTACTGTATTGACACAACAACAAAACTTCTAACAGTGGTCCTGGTCAAAGTACACAATCCCAAGACCACAAGCTACATACAGAGTCAGGTAATACATCTGGAGTCTGTAATATCTTCCTTGACTCTTTCCAATAAACTCCTGCTCATACCTTTTAACCCGTTTCCTTCCCTATTTAAAATACTGCCCTATTCCTCAGGACTTTCAAAAAGCTGCTTCTGAAGACCTTAAGCCTTGTACTGCTGGCACTGATTAGTCTCAGTAATAAGTCCCGTGAGGTGCCATTTCTGCAGTGAGTACTGATCTCAGCCTCAAGGACAGATGATTTTTTGTTTTTCATCAAGGCACAGTTGCTAAAAATGATGGCATATCAAATGAGAGGAAGTTAGGCAGATGTATGGGACAAATGCAGGCTGTATAAACCATTTTTTGTTGCTTTACAACACCTAAAGGTCTTAGAGAACAGTGAGAAAATGAGAATAGAAAGACAGCGAGCTGTGCAGTGTGGGTGACGTGGTGATTAAGGTGCTGCACTGGCGTGGGATGTCCTGGCTTCTTTTCCCATTCTGCGATGCAGCATCAAGGCTATCCCTAATCCAGGTATCATCTTCCAGCTTTCATCAGTTTTGCCAAGTTCAGCTGTAAATTCACTGTGGTCTCAACATTCACAGTGCAAATTTAGTGCTTCATACGTTTCTGAAGCATCTCAGCACTTCCTTAACCCAGCCTTTGAGTGTGGACTCTGCTTTAGCTTTCTGAGAAGAAACCAGGGGTTTTTAGCATACAAATCTTCCCATTCTCAATCTCTAAATGAAGTGTCACCAAAAGAACCTTATAAGGGAGCTACAAGCCATTCTTCCAAATGTTTCTGCTGCTTTCTTTCTCTTACAAGTTTACTTTTTCAGCCTTACTCCAGAGATTTTCTTGCTCTCCTTCTGATCTTGTCCTCCCTCTCCTTTCTCTGCTAGGCTTTTCCTCATCTGTCTCTGTCTCCTTCCTTACTTCTTTCAGAAGGGATTTGGGTCAACACTGGTCAGCCACCCTTCCTCCAGGCTGATTGGACACTTCTGTCTCTGTTTGACAGATGAAATTCCCAAAGCTCCTAGTTAATTTTAGGGTGTCTGGAGGAGGAAGGAGCCTGGCATTGAACCAAACACACGTTAAAATGTGCCAGAAAATTACACAGCAGCCAGAAAATTGCAAAATCTGCAATTTTTATGCAGCCCGCAATTTTCTGGAGGTCTTGATTATCATCCGGAGTTCAGTGTTTTACAGGAAGTGCAAGAGGTTACATTTCCAGTGATTTTTAAGTGACCCCAAAACTATTACACTGGAAAAAAAAAATCATACCAGGATTAACTATTTCAGTGATATATCTGTTTCAAGAGCATTCAACATAGAAAAAAGCTTTTTTTATGAAACAGATTGCAGTTTTGAAGGTGTTTATTCTCAAGGTTTACATCCACAACAAATTATGCAAGCAATGCTGGATCTAATGCATTTTGTCTTTGAAGAGATCCAAACTGAAAATTCTTTTGTAGGAGTGTGGCTTTGTGCATACCTGCATAACACAATGGAGATCTGAGAGAACCCTATCTTACCAGGCAAGAGCAGTATCAGTTATTCATTGTATAGATAATACTAACAAGATGAGAATATGTAGCTGCTACCTGTTGAAAAACAGAAAAAAATGGACATTACCTTGCGACTGATCTTATAATTTGCTCCAACATGACCACTTTGCATGAACCCCAAGCTACCAAGCACCGGTTTGTGAGCTTGGGGACAGACAGCAAAAACCCACTGTGCAGATGCTTAAATGTGCAGAGTTCTGTAAAGTGGTTTTCAGCACAAAAAATACCTATTTTGTTCAACTTCACCATTAAAAGGAGTGCAAACCCACAAACCTAGGCTATGAGTTCTCACCATTCAGTTCATGAATGAAATGTCAGGGTAGCTGGGGTGTCAGGACCATCTATTTTCTTCTGTGTGCTGCCTTTTGTGCTTAGGCAGAGTTGCCTCAAGTGTGTCTCCACCGTTTTGAGGATAACTGGTGCAATCCCCACTGTGGGCTTCTGCAAAGGCACAGCATGCTTTCTGTCCCGGTGTTTTGTGGTGCCAGGCAAGGAGCTAACACATGCTTTTTGCATTCAGTGCAAGAGAAAAGGAAGAGAGATTTTACTGAGGGTTGTCAAGACCCCATGGCCCCTAAGAGCTGCACCTGTATGCAAGAATTCTTTTAAGGTTTCTCTTTAAGCTTTTACTTCTCTTAACTTTTTTAATTCCTGTCAGCAGACGGTTGCAGATACTGAAACTTGCAGAGATTTTCTTAACGTGCAGAAGCTGTCTTATTTAGAGTCCTAGCCTGGAATAAAATTTGTACAGCTGTGATTAAGCTCTGCTGTGCATCCCGTGGTCCTGGCCCTTCCATGCACAGCCCGGTCAGTGTGGCTTTGTGCAGGGGTGGGAGCTGGGCACACGCAGCCCCCTCTGAGGGGACTCAGCAAAAAGGGAGCAGGCACCCTTCTGCTGGTTCCTTAGCCTGGGCAACTGGGGATGGGGAGCCTGAGGAGCTCCCACACACTGAGGCACAACTGTCACGTACAAAATCCTCAGATTCGGTATTTAGGACAGTCTTGCCAATTAATCACAACATCTTTATCCTTCCATAAGCTGTAGCATGTTCCTGTTACATGGCAGTTCTGGTACATTTGGTCCTTTCTCTGGGAAAACCCCTAGAATTTACTGACTTTATGCTAGCCTGCAAAGGGAATGATAAAGAGCAACAAGAGTGGGAGAGCAATAAGGTTGCACCAGACTCGGTTTGCAACCCAACAGGCAGATACCTGAGAGCTTCACAGGTAGGAAATGGAGTGAGGACGGAGTGACAGGTGCAAATGACCTCAGTACCTTGCTAAGGTCCCTGCAATCACCTATCTCCTGAGCATATGAGGTCTATCATATACTCACTTGTCTCGTTACTCTGGATTCAAGCAGCATCTATGACTTCAGTACTGCTACATCCACATGAACTGTTTGGGGTCTTCCGTTCAACCCAGGTGCCCTAAGGTGAAGGATGTCCTATGTGTCCCAGTAGACTCTTAAGTACAGTTAACTTACAGTACAATACTTCCTTGTATGATGAGCACGCATGTGTACAGCATGTGTGTGAGGGGTAGCAGTTTATATACAAAGACAGTCTGATCTTCAGTATGTGAAGTTGCTACACGGATAGCCATTTTTGGCCTAGCTATCTTGAGAAAATCTTGCAAAAAACACACTTGCTACTTTGTGCTAGTTAAGAGGAATTCATACGAAATTAGTCAAACGATTATTACTTACAACACTGGGATCATCCCTTTAACGAAATGTCATCTCTCTTTTCTGCTGATGTAATTCCTAAGCTGATATTTAAGAACAGCATCAGAAATATGTCTTTATAAGTTTTATTTCTCCTTGCTAACTCTCCTTGTAACTTACAATCATACATCAGCTTACAATTGTGCTCCTTGACACTGCAGAAATAGTGATGACTGTGAGGTTCTTTTTATAAAAAGAAGACTAATAAAATTAAGCAATAATCTATAAGCATGAGAAGGTTGTAATTTTAAATAATGTCTCCTGCTGTGAATTGAATAGCAAGGTAAAGTAAAGGCTTTAGCATTTATAAATGTCAAGGCAACACAGACACTCGTTTTAACAGCATGACATGCATATCACTTATAAACTTATTGCACTTAAAGATTATTACCACTATACTATACAGATGATTTTGGGATCCAACTTAAAATTTTAAATGGTTTTGAATTTTAATGCTTTGTTGAAATAACTGATAATTCTACTAAATGTCTTATCATTAAAGTCAGGAATAACAGTAATGCTATAAAAAGCATCACACTCTTACACGATAGTAAATCTTTTAATGAGAAAACCCTGAACAATTTGACTATAGCCCTGGATGCTGTCTCGAATGTTCTGATTAAAAAGCACTACAACTGGAATTGGCCAGAAATGTCATTTATCTCAAGCAGTATTTTCTGTCTGCTTGCTGTCAAGAGACACAGGAAATGCTAGAATTAAATGGTAGAGTTTCAGACTGTCATCAAGACACTGCGCTTTCAAAACAGTGGTGAAATATATTTACTTAGCCAGAAAGAAATGAGGTTGAAAAAGTGAGAGATGTCATGTCAGCACCTCCAACTGGGACATAAGATGTGGTCTATATGCCAGTTTATTGCTCTGATCAGGGACCCTGACATTCTCCTTCCCTCTCCCTCCCTCCTATCCTCCAACCTGCTCAGCTGAAAAGAATGATGAAAATGCACCATGGTGGTTTCTTCCAGGATGCCACTGCCATTGGTGATCTAATTGGCCCCAGAGGGCCACTCAACAATTTCCATCAGCGATACAAAAGATTTTCTTCCTTCTGCTAGAGACTGATAGGAGATATTAATTATGCGGACAGCATCCAAGAGAGCAACAGTCATTCTCAACTAAATCAACATGCAAAACAGCCATGGAAATTGTCACATCATAACAGCAAATGGCTATGGCAGGAGGAAAAAAACCTCAACTTATTATAAAAAAGAATGCAGAATTTGTTTCGATGTGCAGATTCTACAAAAGTGCAAAAGCTTGTCCTTGATATTGTCTCTTTCATTAGATACGTGATTTAAAAGAGTATTTCCACAGTTTCTTGAGAAGAAGATATTGTAATAAAAGCCAGACAAGGAATTGTGAAGCTATTATTTGAGCTTCTTAATTAGGAAACAAAGATACATTTCAGCCAGCCATAATGGGATATGCTGACTTTATAGGACCACTCTTTTCCCCACCTTGAAAGACTAAAGGAAAAAAACGAGGGAAAAAAGCTCAAACTCTAGTCATTTCTTTCTCAGAAGACACGAATCTTTCTTAAAGTGTGAATTGAAAACCCTGGGAGGGGAAGAGAAAGAGAAGAGGTTTTGGCAATGAAGCCTTCTCCATTTTCTAGCAATACAAAAGTGGACATAATGCTTCTTCCTTCACAAAAAAAGGCAAAAGGAAATAGAATTGGGGGGGGCGGGGGGGGCACAGGGAGGAATTATTGCAGGAGGAATATTAATAAGAGAAAACAGGGCAAACAGACAACCCCAGTTCTACAGAGTATGTATATACTGCAGACAGCTGCATAATATACCCAGGAGAGAAGTGTCACATAAAGCTATTGTCAGTTCCGTGGTGAACTCATTTGAAGGTAGCTCCAGACCCTGACACGGCATTGCCAACCCCATGGAGATACCCCACTATCATCTCTAAGAAGAAAAGTCAATCACTGGAGAAAGCTCTGTGCTGTGCTGTCACCGTGACTTACCTTCCCCAGGGCCGACAGACTGGATGTGCAGGCAGGCACTTTGCATGCATGCTGCAGCATGGTTGATGCCTCCAGTGGGAAGGCTGTGATCGCAGCCAATGTCAGGGAGCAGCGTGTAATACACACACCATAGAATGTAAATCCACGTGCTGACCGGAAAATTACAAAAATATGCACATAATAGCTAGCAAACCCTCATAGTTTGGAAAGGGCAGGTAAAAGCAGTGTAGGCAAGCTCGTGCTTTGAGGCAGACTTTGTTTCTATCCCATGGAGCTGCAGCGTGCCAGAGCACTTTAGCTTCGGTCAGGAATAAGTCTTTCAGGCTGTGGGCAAACAGTCCATGCTCCTCCAAAGCACACACTTAAGTCCCTGAGGAAATTTGGGAAGATCCAGAGGGCTGATCTTTCTTGCTCAGTGCTTGGCTTAAGCAGTCAGTGGGATGCAGATAGGTGGATTCTCCCTTCTCCCATCTTTGAAGTAACGGAAAAAATTCTGGCCCAGCATCTGGAAATTGTCTCTGTGAGTCTGATTCCAGCCAAAAAGATTCAAGCCAACATTAGACATAGCATTACTAGACAACAAGCCTTAGTCTGCAGAGCTGAACTCTTCCCTGTATAGTCTAAGAGTCCTCCAGGAACACTCCTCCCGAATTCCCAGCCAGAAAATCCCTTTATCCCATGCTGCATAGCCAAGGCACATTAATTCCACTGCAAAGCATGTTTTGGAAAAAGAGGAGTTTACCAACATGATATGCCTCATGGGTCTTCCTTGACAAAGCAGTAACTTTCCCAGTAACCTAGATATTAAAAAGACCAAGCCAAAACAGTGAAGGTGATAGCACAGTGCCCGCTGTCACTGTTTTGCTGCTTTTACAGCGCTTCTAATGAGAAGTATCTCACTTTTTGCACAAGTGCCTGTTGTCAATCAGATCTCACTGAAATTGGCATGGGTAACTGTAGGTTAAATCACATCATTTCACGAGTCACAGGATTTTACGATAACATATCAAACACTTTCATGATGCCAACCAATCTGTCAGTATCACTTGGAGAAACAGATTCTTTTTAAACTAAGAAAAGATGGTAAATGTAGTTAAAATGGTAATACAACCAGTGGAGCCAGAACATAACAAAATCAACAGTGTGCTTTCTGCTTGAGCAAATGTCTTATGGCAGCTAATGACCAGTAAAATAACCCTCCTGGCTTAGGATATCTGTTTCATCTTGAAAGGTAAGGGATTTGGGGTTTTTTGCTAACAATTGTCTGTGCGTAACATTAAGTCCAGCTCAGTCCCATTGACCATTGACTGTAGTCATTGGGACTTCATGCAGATGCAAGTGTCTTCCCACACTGTGTGTGGCAAGGCTAACATCCTGGTCTAGTTAAGCACTTAACTACAAGCACCTGAGCACAGTAATACTAGTTATATAGTGAAAACTGATCATCAGCTAAGAAATCTGCCAGATCAAAGACCTAATAGATTTCTAAGAACGCGAAGAAAATATGTTCTTCATAACAAGCATCAGTGGGTGCAAATCTGCGCTCCTTCCACCCTGGACACTGCTTTTCAGGGATAGAGGCAAGTGTTTTACAGCTGGAGTTGGTCTTTTTTTTTTTTTTTCATTCTAAAGTAAATTTTGTTTTAATTGGCAGCTAATGGAAAAGAGTGTTCCTTATTTTTAAAGAGAGGCAGAAAAATATAGGGCTGGTTTGAGGCTGCCATAATTATAGCACAACATTCATCTGTCAGACCCGCAGGGAAGCCAGGGTGAAATGGTAGCATGCAATATCAGTGTGTATGCCACAGATGCTACCCAGGGATTCAGGTTAATTACATACCAAGCATGCTTAGGGACCACCCATGTAAAACAGCTGGTAGGATGCAGGCTTAAAATTGCTCCCTGCTGGTCCCACCATTGCACACCGCCCTCTTCAATTCAGTATGAATCTCTTCGTCTGAGCTCATTTACTTCAGCCAGGATAAGTAACTCAGATTCACTTATCTCCACTCTCCAAGCCTTGCTGGCTTTGGAATTGATCCTCACCATTCCCTACCTCCTATATTGTTTCAATTGCCTGAACCTAAAGAGTTTATTGATGTGGATGGATATACCTTTCCAAGTGCTGTACACATCACTGCAAAAGCCAAAGGAAGCAGATATCAATTTAAAAGAAAAATTAGTAACAAAGACCCTCTCTGGTGTGTGAGCTCATCTACCCAAGAAATGATTCACTGTTTTACTCCATAGTCTGATGTTGCTATACAAAATATCTTTTCTTATCTTCACTATAATACTGAATCATCTGAGATGCCACTGAGGTCATCCTGTTATGTTTGTCTTAATTCTGCACTTCTAGGGCCTTCTGGCTTTTAGCTGAACCACTACAGTACTTCAGGATAGGGAAAAAAAATGACATATTATGAACACCAATATGACCATAGGTGATAGAGGGTAATGGAATATATTTGTAGTAATTCTTCTCACCCAGATCATGAATTAGGTTTAGTTTCTTAAGCCACTCCATAATCGTAAATTAGAATGGTGATAAAATGTCCTTGGCTTTAGAAATATCAGCTAAAAATGACCATCATTCTTGGTATAATTTTTATTATTAAATTGTTCTCCCGGTATTGCTATACAGTAAATATAATATTTCAAGAGGGTGGTTATTACAGACTGGATATTGTCAGGCAGGTTTTCCTAAAAAGATTTAGTGTGCTGAATGCAATGGGTAGCACTAATGGACACATTGCATTGCTGATGCTCTCATTTTGCTTAGTCTATGGAAAAGAGATTTGTTTTTAGATACTGCATGACAAACTGCCTGTAAACAATGTGGACAGTCAAACAGCAGTCTCTAATGGTGAAAATACCATGCAGACTTCGACTTTCACTCTCCCATTCTCCCACTGTAATATCCTTTAAGCAGAAGTTTGCTCCTTGACTTCAGTTCACTTTTCTACCTCAATTATTCAGGAGGCAGCCTGAGACCTAACTCTGGCCTCAATAACCAACATTCATATTACTAAAGACCGTGCTCCAGCACTTATGTGTAACTTGAGTAACTGCTGGCACTTGAAACTCAATCCACAGCCCACTAAAGACACAGGAGAGACTGCCACTGACTTTGGTAGGCTTTAGAGTTGGCTCTTAAGCAGTGCTCTGTGCGTTAGTTCCTTATTCATGGGTATATGTATGTACACTAGTATCAAATTGGATGGTAGATGGAAAGGGTCCTACAAAAAGAAGCTGTCCTGAAGTTCCAGTGTTTTTCACTCATATCAGTAACATAATGTCCTTTGATCTGAACTCAGCCTATTAAGATGCAATGCTAATAATTAATTGTTGGTTAACAGCAATTGAAAATAGTGAGATAAATAAATTTAGAAACTTGACACAGTCAAGGAATATGAGAGACATCCAGTAAGTGGGGCTGAGGGAAATTCACTCTATGTTCAATGACCAAAATGAGAGGTTGAATCATGCAAAAAATTCTGAATCCCAACTCTGCCCACAGGACATGGAGCTGTATTTGGGAGGATGAGCTGCTACACTTACTGCTGAGAGTTAAAGCAGTATAAGATGCATCTACTTGCATTTAAAAAACACGTGGCACATACATTGGCCCCTATCCACTAGGAGTTACCATTACAGCTGTATTTCTATCCAACTCTTTGTTCACCTAACCAGTATGGGGCCATGCAGGATCAGACAGAGAGTAGCATTGCCTCGAGCTCCCGTGCAGCAGGAAGGGGAGCAACCTGCAGAAGGAGTGACTTTGAAAGGACTAGTTAAAGTCGAGGCTGCATAGTAGCTCCCAGCAGCGAAACAGAAATCACTAATAGCATTCATGTATGCTACTGGGAAGAATGGGAAAGTTTATATCCTTCTTAACTCACTTCATATACCTGTTACAACTCCCTCTCTCCTCATTCCTGGCATCTGACCACAACCTGCCTTGTGCTTTTCATGAAATCAAGTATCAAGACACAATAAAACTAATCTATTCCATTTATATGTATAGATACATATGTATGTATGTATAAATGTGTACAGTATATAACTATATAGTTCACCAGTGAATTATAATAATAGCAATACATGGAATTTTAATGGAGTAGAGGCACGACCACCCTGCATTACAATTACAGTCCTACCTAGCCCAGCATCCAGCCTCTCACGGTGGCAAACAATGTACTTTAAGGTACTGGAATTCAGTAATGAAGGACTTCAGCTAATCTGGTCTGAACTCTAGGTTGCACAAGATTTCATCTCCCTTCCGACAACATTATGATAACCAAGTTCTGATCCCAACCTCTGTGACTGGCAACAGGCTCCGTAGTCTAACCCTCATGCTGTGAAAACTATCTCTTGTCGCCCCTTTTGAATTTCTCACCTTTACATGTCACTGATCATTCCCATTTTTCCCTGTCATTCAAAAGGGACAGCCAGTTTCTGATATGTTCCTTAGGTGTATCTTCACTATATATGTAGATATGGTTTTATCTTGAATCTCTAATAAGCAATTTCATCTTTTCATAGCAAAATAATCCATGGAGCAGGGATTCTTGAGAACACAAAATGTGCATTACTCAAAATATACCTGAATGTACCACTCTGAAGACTGAAGCTCATTGTTTGGAGCCCTGCATTTTAAATTGGTTACTCCATGATGGATTAGGTCCAATAGTAAGAGCATTTTGTTACTCGATGGCCTCTAGCCAGGTGGGTAGAAAATCTTCCTGAGATGAAATGAAAACGCTGAGCCTCTTCAGTCTGAGGGAGAGGGACTGAACCAAGGTCTCCTCTTTCCTCAACATATGCCTTACTGGAATGCGACTACTGAACGTGGGAGGTAGCAGGCATTTTAAAACATATGTGATGCAGAGTCCTTTCCTGATGCACAGCTGAGCTCCTTGCTGTCTGTACAACAGATCTGCAACTCAGCCTCAGGGACCCAGTAAGACAGCACTGAAAAACTCCATGAAAGATCATCACCAATTTTTTTTTTTAATTATTATTTAAAGAGTCCATCTATATTTTGTATGGCTTTTAATCCTTTCAGCCTCTGAGTGGAGTGCTTTGTAAATGCCTATCAGTTCAAGCCTCACACTGAATTTAGGTGTAGTTCTGGGCATACCTGAATCAGGAGTTTTAAATGTTTGAAGACCATTCATGTCAAATGAAAAGCTTCTGTGAAGCATTGGTGCCCCCAGGAGCAAGCAGGGATCAGGAGGTGCCCAGGTCCTTTTTTCAGAGTTTCATAATTCCAGTTTGTCATAGCCTCATCACTTCAGCACCTTCCGTCACCTACCACAACCTCCAGCGTCATCTTACAGCACCTAAATCTCCACTGCTTTACAAGCTGCTGTCAGGAATTTAGTACCTTAAGGCTGACTTCAACACCTTTCTTTTATGTTTTATGTTTTTTCCAGTTTTATAGCCATTACACAACTGCAGTAAATGGCAACAAATCAAGTGAATGACTTAAAGCACTGCAGAAAAAAATCCCTTGTCTGCCCATGCTGCTCTCTCAAAAAGAGTTAAGTGCTTATTAGAGTAATAAGTAATATTTTGACCTGCAGAACAGCACATTTTCTTCTTTTCCTTGTTGACTGTTTAAGATAAACAAAATAAATGACTCTCCTGTAAGCTCTTTTTGACGAGGCAACACTAATAAACAGCACCTGATTTCAGACTACAGTCATTCCAGGTGCAGCTCACACTTGGCTCGGTGCTGTCAATTGATCCTTGGGGAGCCCCTTTTCCTCCTCAATGAAAATAATTAATCCCCCCAGTTCTGGCTGCTCACGGTGTGTCATTATTTCGTTATGCAAAGCCTGGTTACTTCAGTTTTGATGTCGATGAGCTTCAAATCAGACTTTGAGTTGAGAGGCACCCACAGTCTTGCGATCAAAGAGTTAACTAAGGATGTTTTGATTTTCCCTTGATTTTATCCCTTGGGTCATCCAGCGAGGCAATGAGCTATTTCTGTAGCTTATATTTTCTCAAGATCCTAGATATGGCATATATCTACCGTCAACAGGCCCAGGAATTCCAAATGTAATCCCTAAAGAGCACCTGAGAACAGCCAGATGATTGCAATTTGCTGTTGTTACAAACATGCACTATCTTCAGACAATTGTAATCTAGGCAATTTCTAGAAAGTTGAGCTTATCACAGTGCTAGTGTAGTCTTCATTCCTCCTCTGAAAAACTTTTCAATGTTTTATATATATTCTCTCTCTTACACACACACACTCACATGCATACATGTACAGCTATAAAAAATAATTTTAAAAAGATTATACAATGTAAAAAAGATTTATATTATGCCATTAACTCCTACTTTCCCACCAGTAGCACAAATTAATCAAATTAGTCCTGAATAGAAAACACCAGCCCAAGGATAATTATTGCAGCCAAGAAAACGAAAACATATAGCTAGTGTCAAACATAGATACAGACCAGAAAATTTTTCACCTAAGCCTGTCCTAGAACACAGAAAACTTTTTTTTTTAAAGTCTACTTTCATTCTTCCCTCTAGACCCTGAAACTTCATTTCATATTTGTTTATAAGTAATTGGTTTTCACATTTACACAAGGAACACAACGGCCAGCATTGATATCGTATGAGCCTGCTGGACTGTTTCTAGGCTGAGCATGTGCCTGTAAAATACAGCTGGGGCACAAGAGAAGGGGTAATTGTGCTGTTCGTTATAACTTTAGCCAGATGACTATCTGTGCTAGAAAGGTGGGGGCTTCTATCTGGGGAAAAATCTTACTGCTTCACTTGTGAGGACCAAAATGTGTGGCTGTTAGAAGGTACCCGAAATGACAGGCTGGGTAGCCAGAGGCATCCTTCTTCATTTTCTTTTTTACCTGTAACCCTTTTTCTGATACAGAAAAAATCTTGATTCCTCCTGTCCTCTAGACAAAAATCAAAGCATTCCACTTAATTTTAATGGATAGTTTATCTGTCAAGTTTTCTTGCCAGGACTTTCAAGATGTTTACGATTTGAGGGGGAGAAGTGTAGGAGGGAGTGAAACAATGTAGGGAGACAAGAGGTGGGGCTGTTAAAAACAAAATCTTCCAGTGACATTTAAAAGGAACAGCTCGGTGTAAGTGGTCCTTTTATCTGCACCATTCTCCCTTGACCCAATCATATTTTCGAAGTCATATCCAGGATTTTAACTGTGCAATTCATATGACCTTTAACTGAATCAGCCTCCTAAGCCTCCCAAGACACTTGGAAGATTTAGACATTACTATTTGTTTTAACTGTGGAAATAATGATACCTTTAGTCTTTTAAAAAAAAAAGTTGATAATTCAGAACTAGCATTTGGTTATCAGATTTGACTTTGTGTTCTCTCTTAAGGCTAGGTGTCGTTTTTAATTAAAGTCAATAACACACTCTCCCAATTGAGTCTAGTTCATTAGTTTCATTCATCAGAAAAAAATCCTAAAAACATTGTGTTGAAGAAATACCATGTCTTTTTGTTGTTCTCCTATGATTTATTTGGTTGTTCACCTGACTGAAAATTGACTATTAATGTAAAACTTCTCTTGGGTTTTTGAGGGCTGGTCTACATGCCACTGGCTAAATCAATCCTTCAGGAAGGCAGATGTACGTTCTGGGATCAGCACACACTTTTCTCCTGATGGCCTCTATCTGTCCAGAAGAAATGAATACCACAGTCCATATACAAGCATCGTGGTCCCCAAAGGCTGCTGCAGCGGTGCAATGAAGGCAGTCATCTTCTGGCTTTGCAGTGCTGGGCTGGTACAAAGGAGAAAAGCCTGGACCCAGAATCTGGTTTACAACACAACAACACAAACACAATCAGCTGCCAAACTATAGCTTCAACTAATACCCTGAGGAATATATTTTGCTGACTGTACAGAACTGATCAGTAAACTGTCACCTCTGTCTAGCCTCTATGTTGCAGTATATTGTGTAACATGACTTTAAGTGTGTTTTCATCAAAGCTAGGTTTTGAAAGGGAAAATTTAAACATAATAGAGAGTTTATATTTCAAGTGGTGCTTTCCACATCTCTTTACCTGTGTCTAATAGATGATATGTGGTCACTTGTAAAACATCAGCTTTAAGATACGTTGCTTTGCTGAACAGAACAGAGGCACTATCCAGGGACTGCTTTGTCACCATCATTCCCTGTTGTCAAGTGAAGCAGCATCTTAGACTAAGCACAGGTTTAAAATGTGATAAATGTGAGATAATTAAACTGAGGCTCTTCTATCCCATTCAGGTTAGTGCTTTAGTTCAGTACTGAGCTTTAATAAAGTTAATCATGAAACTGAGCTCTTTCTAAGTTTAATAGACAACTGCTTTCCTGAACTGGGGCCCTATTAAATAATTTAGAAATCCATAGATATCTACCTCAAATATAATGGATACTATAGGAATGCTGATAAAATTACTATTTATTGAATGCTCCTATAATTATATCTCTCTATTCGTTATTTACTGTCCAGATTATTAACATTGTGTTGAAACCCATTAAAAATTTCATGTGTCTGATGATGACAGAGTTACATTCATTCCCTGCCGATGACCAGGCTCTCCATAAACACATCTACCTGCCTAGGTGCAGAGCATTACGAGTTCATGCTGTCTCTACTCTAAGTCAACAAGAGGTAAATCAATACAGAAGCTGTTTTGACACCTCCTCATGAAATTTTCCTGGATTTAATATATCCTGCCTCTTTGGATAGACATATTCTGACAAGAGTAGACATAGCCTGTATGTGTGTGGGTGCTAATCTTGGCAGTAACACTGAACACCCATACGTTGATGAACTCCAGACACTTGTTCCCTTATACAGAGAATTTATTGAGAACGTTGTGCTTCTTTAAGCACATCAATGGTGCTTTGAACAAGTTTTTCTTAGCAGTTACCACTTCATTGATAACCTTCTTAAAAAGAAGGAAGAAAAACAAAACCAAAGATTAAATAAATATGAAACCAAATAAAAATATCAAAATTTTCCTGGCTCTGTTGCCTCTGGCTGGATTTAAAATTCCATTACTGACATTATCTGTTAATCGGTTAATCTTAGATCTCCTGAGGGAGGTTGAAACCCCAACTTCTTTTCTGGATGCATTAAAGGAAAACTAAATTAGGCAGTATAAAAGATACTCCAATAACCACATTAACTAAAGAGGAACAGATAATTTTTTAAAAGAAAGTCTAAAAGATGTCTGAAAGATTAAAACTGGAATTCAGATTAGAAATATCTATGATAAATAAGAATTCTTTAGCCAACAAATAGTTGAAAAGAAACTGAACACAATGTTCCATTTAGAAGTCAGGACTTTAATGCATAGTTCTCCTACAGTTCTTGCAAGACAAGAAGGTACACATCCCCAAGGAATGCCACATCAAACTCAGCTCCTTGGCTCACTGTGGAGGAGTGGGATGTTTCTGGGACGCTTGTCCAACATTTAACAGAGTTTGAACAGAGAATATATCATTGAATATCTCCTTACTACAGAATCTGTCAGTGGAGAGAGATTTCTCCGTTTGTAAC
Source organism: Cariama cristata (assembly GCF_000690535.1). Taxonomy (NCBI): domain Eukaryota; kingdom Metazoa; phylum Chordata; class Aves; order Cariamiformes; family Cariamidae; genus Cariama; species Cariama cristata. Next base: position 44,805 of record NW_009596260.1, on the reverse strand, counting down.
CTGGCAGATGGAGCCCTCCATTAGGTATCCACTCTGTAGGTGAGTCACGGTGCAGGAGGAAAGTAGTCGGCTTTGGGCCATGCAATCTCTTTGAAACATTCTTCTTAGCTGATTCATACCCAGGTTCCAGAAAATATGCACCCATTATAACGATTTCAGACGGCTGATGATGAAACACTGACACCAGAACAAGGGTGAGAGTCATTGTTTTCTTACCAGAATCACACCTGTGATTGAAGCCAATGTGGACATAGTCATGTGGCGGGGATTGCAGAAGCAAGTTAGATAAGAAACTGATTTTTTTTTTTCTATAAAAGGCCAAGAGACTTGGACAATATTTATGAAAAGTGAAGTGAAATGAGGTAAAGTCATTAATATCAGCTGTCATACAGTCATTCTGGAGCCCATAGATAGAGATGATGAAAGAACACAGTCTGATATATTTGGGACTTGTCTTTCCTTCCCAAGGACTGCAGTTCTGATGGTGGCTTTTCCCTCAGCTCAGCAGTTTTTAGGCAGCAGAAGTAGATTGATCAGTCACTGTGCCAGTGCTTGCTTTCCCTTCATGTAAGCTTCCCTCAACATTCAATCTGTCTTCGGACAGCTGCCAAGGAGGGTGAGTTTCTTGTTCTGCAAACTGTTCAGCAAAAAGAACCTCCCTTGATACCGACAGTCTTTGGAGTCCTCTATATATGTCAAAGATTCAAAGCGGAGTGACGATGAAAAGAATTTTTACTGAAATTGAAAAACATTAGAGCTATAAATATGACTTTTAAAACGCATTTTTCCTAAACTAGTGTTTGCATATTTGTATAGCAATCGTTTAGGTATTTTTTTCTTCTATGTCTTGACTATTTTTAGAAAATAAAATAAAATGGTTTCAGCAATTACTTAATATCTCACCTTTATCATATTACTTTTGAAAAATTAAGGGTTTCTGTAATTATCTCACTAATCATATATCTATTTTTTCTCCTCTGAAAGCAAAAAGCAAGGAAACATTATACTGAAAATCTAACTCTATTTTGAAAACTTCAAAAAGTCAAATTTCTTAGAGTCGTTGCTTTAAAATACTAGAGTAAGTTAAACATGGGTTAAAAATGGAGGACCGGTGAATATGGAGCCAAACTCAGTGTAGGCTGATGGCAGAAGTATCTGTAAGCTTTGCTGCTGATAAAAGGAAGATAAATGCAGGATTTAGATCTGTATAAAACCAGAAAGAAAACAGGCAGCTCCTAGCACTGATAAGAAATAAAACACCAGTGCCAATAGCAGTAACAAGGCAACAGGCACCACCAAGACAGCAAGAGATAGGTTGGCAGACAGAAATAAGAAAGAAATAGTACAGACCTGACTACAGTGACAGGATGAGAGTTTGAAGGTTTCCAGCTTTGTGCAAGTGGGCAAAGAGCTGCCTGCTCCCTCCTGGGAGAGTACCCGACTCACGAGGGGCTGTGGGGGCCACACAGGCACCCTCTGCCAGCCTCCTTAGCTTGGGTTGGCCACCACTGTGCTACCCTGCTGTGTCCCCCGTGGGCATCCTGACACCAGCACGCACAGGCAGGGAGCCCTGCAGCCTGGGGAAACTGGGGAGAGATGGGCACCAGGTGTGGTGGGCTCTCTCTTCCAGAGTATGGACAACAAATACCACATGAAGGTGTTCAGATGGTGTGAGGGCATCAGGCAGTCTGATCGGATCTGCCCTTAACAGTCTAGGTTCTCTGCTTTCTAAGAGCTCGTGATGGAAGCGAGAAAGAAAAGGAAGCTTCCACCAGGATAGGGCAGGTGACAGCTCCTGGAAGAGGTGCAAGAGCAGCAGGTGACTTTTTGGGACAGATAGATGAGTACAGCCTTTGCAGCTGAGGAGTTTCCAAAGAGGAGGATCAACCCATTGCAGCAAAACACCTATGGCGTTGCTCTGGGTTGCAAGAATGATGCTATAAAATGTACTCCTGGTAGCCCATTGCCATTGTAGCAGATCTGTTTGCTAATGACAAGCATCCCTTGCCAACCCAGATTTCCAGACCAGCTATCACTCTTCTACCTAACAAATGACCTCCAGTTGCCCTTTGAAAAGCCGGTGCTCCCAGGCGTTGCATAGGAATGCGGCTATTTAAAAATGAGTCTAGACCTGGAAAGAACACTCTGTAAATAGACCTTCAGATGCTGGCTGTTCAGGTGGGAAACTTTTTACATGCTAAATCTGCCTCTGTCCCTGAAAATCATGAACTAAAAACAAAACTGTAACTTTGTTTTCTAAATTTTCTCTTTCTTTATTTCAGATCAGTTTAGGAGACAGAAAAATAATGCCACAGCAAATGAGAAGGATGTTAACAAAGCAGGCTCTGCATCAGTTATCAGGTCAATACCAATAGTGTACATTGGAGAAGAGATGAAGCACATACCGTTGTTATATGGATTGCTAGTGACACCAGTACCTTGTAATAGCAGTAACCTTCAGAAGCTGAAAAAAGCAAGAAATGCAGCAGAGGAAGGAGTGATTTGGCTGTCATATAATGTGAGTTAAACTGACAGAAAAGTAGGTTTGCTTCTCTTTCCTGATTAAACCTAATTTATGATAGAAGCGGGGGGGTAGAAGCACATTGTCATGTATTTGCCAGGCTTTTAGAGTAGAGCTGTTCACATAACTTGTTTAAAATGTTCCTGTTCTGTTTGGAGACAGTCAAAAGCCTGGAGATGTCGGGTTTCAGCATCATTCCTAATATAAACTACAGGCTGTAATGTCATGAAGGTTGTAATAAATTTCTGATCCTGAGTCCTATCAACAACTGGAATGAACTAAAGTACCTGAATCATTTTGAATCCTGGTCCTGGCTATTCCTTTGGCAGTGCACCACACTCCTGTAGCACTGGGGGTGTGTTAGAAGAGCAACGCACCACCTGAAGAAGAACTTGTGGAAGAGGTCTTTCATCAGCAGGGTGTGCTGACCTTGGCCATCCCTAGAGCCAGCATGCAAAGGTCATAAGTTAGCCACAGATTGAGTCTTACGCTATTGCAATTGCTCCATATCCTCCATTAACCAAATGGGTATTATGTGCAAAGATACCGAATACTAACATCTCAGAAATCATGAGCCCTCTTAAGCAATTGTACTCTTTCTAGGAGGTTCCTGGAATACACTGTGAGGGGTGATAAAGGAGCTATGACACAACTGAGCTTAAATAATAATGCATATTTTAAGTATACATTATTTCCTTGTTTCTAAAGATCATGCATAAAACTGGCAATTTTGTTCATTACGCATATTAAGTCATAACATAGATTATTTCTTGCTCTTCTGACTCCCAAATAGGCTTGTTTTTCTTCCCCTTGTGCCACTGAGACTACGTATTGATTGAAACCCATAACCTAGCAGGATGTGAGAGCACGCAGGCTGCGGTGTTCCCAGGCTCCATCCGCAGTGTGTCCAGGCTCCCCGGGAGAGGCAAGGGAAGCCTCGCGCCCTTACGAGTGGGACGCGGCACGCCGACTTCCCAGCTGTCACCATGCGCTCTGATTGTCACAACAGTTTACAACAGATATGAGGAAGTGGCTTTGACTGGCATATTAAGAAAACCGGTTGACATCAGCATACTCAGCTAGGTAGACCTAAACCTGCTAGCTCCCCAGTGGTACCTCCAAGCATAGCTATCCTTTGTTTGATTAATGAATGGTGTTAGCAATTAAAAGCAAAGCACAGGATGGGCCTAGTGCATCCTTTGCAATCCAATTTCATCTTTTGCTGAGAGCTAATGAAGAGTAAACAAGAAGATGAGATAAACCGGGCTGATAAGAAACAGAGCTTGTATATCTCCCTGGCTTCATTTGCACAAGTCCTAGAAATGCGTCTTTGGGCAACCACCAGACCAAGATTTATTTGTTTGCTCAATTTGATTAATAATTTTGCACTTTTGACTTGGTTTAGTGTTTTCTTTACATTTGTCCAGATATTTGAACCAGATAACCAGCAAATGACAGCTTAAAAGGCACTAAGTAGGCAAATATACAAACACACCCTGCCATATCTGCCTTGGGTTTTCATGTGAATGACACATGTCAACCTGATCAAGGCAGAGGGCTGCAATGATTTACTCTTTGTGAAATTGTTCACAGCCATGTTTGTGTGAAAGGTTGTTCAAGTAAATTAGTTTCAGTCAATAGCACTGTGGAAAAATGGGTGAAGTGCTAAACAGACAGGTGGATCCAGTCAGCTTTTTGTGTATTTTTACCAAACCTCTGGGAAGGGTCAGGGGATCACATTTCCCCCTGCAGCAGTAAAAGCCACAGAACATCTCCTGGTGGCTTAGGGAGACCAGTTCTTATGTCTCCCAGGGGGTAGGGTGGGGTTTTGCTTTGAAATCACCTCTTGTGGGTGCAGTTTGGGTGGGGGGCAGCAGGTAGAGGAAAAACGTCCTTAGAGCTTCAGGCTAACTGGTGTAATTTTGAGTGTCTGTCCCCAAAAGTTTGTCTGTTTTTTCCAGAAACTACCTTCTCCTGAAAAACTTGCCTCTCTTAAAACTGTACACCTACAGTGTTATTCCTCAAGCTGTGTGGATGACAAGGTTTACCCGTATAAAAGAGGTGTTCAGCAAAACGAGGAACAGATTTTGAAATCATGGCTTAGGGTTGGACATGATCAAAGAATAGATGGGTATAAACACCATACAGTATTCCCCTTGCACCACTTTTAACTATGTATTTTAAGGCGAGCTGTTAAAGAAACCTGGAGTCCTTACTAGCCCTGGTGGATGGGCACCCTGTCTCTGCTCTGTGCTCACTCACGGACCCAAAACAGCCTTCACTTGTGTTGTTTCCACCCACAGAAAAAGTGCTAGTCTTGGTGTCAGCAGAGTTTCTGTCCAATAACTGAAGTCTCTAGGGAAGTAAAAATCAATTCTCGGCTCCAAGTCCAGCAATATTCTGTATCAGCAGAACTGTGTAACTAGACTCTGATTACAGTGGTTATAGTACAAGTTAGTTAACTACTACCGAAATGAGGGGGCGGAGAGGAAGACAAGCATTTCATCTTTTAAGTCACATTGCACTTTGTTTTTGTCAGTGTTTTGCCTTGCTGGGAAAAAAAAAAAAAAGGAGATGTTGCTGTGCCTGGGCAGGACGAAGAGGAAAGCTGCAAAGCTATGTTGCAATGCAGCGTGGTCCAGATCCACAACTTCCTAAAGCTTGCTGGTGTTTACCCAGGGGTTTGTCTTTTTTTTTTTTTTTTTTAATGTCAGTTAAAATACTTTTCCTGCTAGAATAAAAGGAAAAGGAGACTGACAATAATTGACATTTTGCAGAAGGAAATTTGTTGATGTTTCGAGCTCTACCTGTCAAGTCTTGACTAAAGACTTTGTGGTTTTCTAGAAGTTCCTGCACATCTTTCTTCTAAGCTGTGAAGGAAATGTCTCTCTGATTGTCATCGACATGACAATACAGGAGGGTCACACTTTTGTACGTACAGTAGCGCAGCTCTAAGTGAACTACAAGCAGGATTTTTATTCCAGAGCATGAAAAAGGCGTTGAGGTGAGGAGGACGAGTAGGTTGCTTTGGAGGCAGCAGCCACAAGAACACCTTGTAACTCAGCTCTCCTAGTTGGAGACTAAAAATATTACTCACGTCTTTCATATTAAATTATATGAAAGACCTACAGCCCTGCAGTCCCCAACACTGCCAGACCTTGAGAGGGATACGGGATGCTGCCCCAGATCACTAGTGGCTGGAATGGGAGCTGGTAGCAGACCAACAAGCTGCCCTCCTGGGAGTTGTGTGCTAATTTAATCCCACTGAACATCTCGTATCTGTCTCTGCTAGCAAATAATCATAGTTTCATGCAAGTGGTGTGTTTCTCATTTGCTGCACACAACCCTGTGGAAGATTTGTCAAGGTAGGATAGCAACATTAATGTGTGAAACATGATCAGAGTTTTGGAAAGTCAGAATTACAGTAGTCAATGAAATAATCTTATTGATAATTAGAAATAAACCCAAAGATTTTAAATTCATTTTAAATTTGGGATATTTTAAATACACCCAAAGATTTTAAATAAACCCAAGGATTTTAAATTCACTTAAATGTGGAAGTCCTGAGGAACTCCATCATCTATACTGATACTTCTGTACATTTTGTGCTTTAGTTGCAAGATGAGGTATTCAAAGAAAATTGCAGGTATCCATTATTTGAATAGAGTTATTATTCTCCAACACAGCTGAGAAATTAATTTCTGGAATCAAAATAATGACAAAATATTCTATATGTAATTACATTATATGCAATATATACATAGAACATATGCTAAATTGTCCATTTACATGATTGCTATGGCTTTTTTTTCTTTTGAAACTGTTTTCACATCTTGAGGGAGGTGACTGAGAAATGCACAAGGGTAGCCTTCACTGTGACTGTTATACACATGTAATATATTCGGAATATATTCCAATCTTCTTTGCTATAACCTATGGAAAAATTATGCAAAGTTCAGGACTGGAGCTGAACCTTCACTAGTCCAGGATAAACTGTCAAAGCATTGCTGAGGGATTTGCCCAAGCAGTTCCAATTAATATCATACTAAATCCCTATGCACAGCTTTAAAAATTGAGCCCTGAAGGACTAACCTGTTTGCCCACATTCTTTATTATTACTGTTATATCAACAGGATTTGTAGAGCTAGGTAACATCAGTTCATCACTGCCACCACCTGGTAAAACTCCAAAACCCTGTATTCATGAGTACAGGTGTACCAGAAAGGTAGCAAAGGGGTTAAACAAAGAGGAAAGAGCAAATCTTGGGGGTAATCATCCTAAGCCAGTGCTTCAACATGGAATGGAAATGTGAGGACCCACACAATAGCTTCCAGTCTGCCTAGAGTGGGAAGATAAGACCAAACCTCCAGAGATATAGGTGACTTGGGTTGCTTTTTTTTTTTTTTTTCAGTGATTGATTAGTCGTGTTTTAAAAAATGTAGACTAGAGAGTGGTTAGTTGAGGTGAACCTGACTAGGCAAGACAATAATATTATCCTTCAGATCCTGATTGGTCTATCAAACTGTTCAATATAGTCTCACTAGGACTTGATTTTCATTCCTCTGCATGTTGACAACCATTCACCTTCCCGAGCAAGATGCTTAGGACTAAACTGGTGGCTGATGGGTTGTCCCTTTTTTCCGCTACCATCCTCTTCCCTCAATTCCTGATACACAGATAAATGGCTCTGGGACATTTATCTCCCAGGAACACTTTGTACTCCTCCTAAATCTTTAATCCTGCTTTATGACATCACCTCTTTAATCATGTAATGATTCAGTCCTTACCCCAGATATATACCCACCTGTTAATCAGACAGTGCCAGGAAGCCTGGAGCTCCAGGTGGGATTGTGAGGTACCCATGGCAGTGCAGGATCTGGCAGATGGCACAGTCACACGCAGGAGCGTATCCCAACCTCTCAGCATTTATTCTTTCCATAAACATTGTCATGTTCTTCAGCTGTGTGGTGTTTTCATGTAATTTTAAGCAGGGAATTTCTGGGGCAAATGAGAACAATCTCTGTTAATGCTGACTGGGAACAGGGTATTAGCTTTTGGGCTGAATTCCCTGAAGGAGGATTCCTTGCTGCATACCATTTCTGCTGTTCAAGGACTAACACATTTCATGCAATTTTAATAATTATTATAAAAAATATACCACAATTTTAGGTCACTGGTTTCTTCTCTGGTGAGAAGCTGCAATGCAAGATTTCCTGCAAGCTACTGGTCAGAATAGAAAGTCAATATAAATGTAATAAATTAAGAAAAATCATCTGGACAGTGGGAAAGTGGTTAAAGTCACTGTTCTGTTGATGGTTTTATTTCCCTCCCTGTTTTAGCTTGGCACCTTTTATATAACTTACATTATCACAAATGTCTTTGTGCCAGGAGGAGTGAAGTACTCTCCTGTTCCAAGCTTCTGCTACTTTAGATAAGCCAGCAATAATTATTTCTGAGTGAAACAAAATTAACCCTCACAATGGAGCCTGAGTCCATAGCTGTGTTCCAATTTGGAACTCATTTGTCTTGAGATACAAAGGCCTCAATCCCCCACAGTACCAAATTGTGTCCTTACAGACTCAGAGTTATACTGACAAACCAAAAGTCTTAAAACCAGTGTTGTAAATCTGTCATCATTGTTTTACTGTAACTCCACTTTGCTATAACTCCACAGCGAGGATTATGCATTGGGAATAAAGCACAGATGAAGCCTGTCTCCCCATTAATTTACAAACTAGGGACACAGTTGTCTGCTACCATGAAAATCAGAAGGGCTACGTCTGTGAGTCAGGATTTCTTGTGTGCCTGTTCTGACATGCACAGCCCAAAGCTTCAATAAGACACAGCAGAGGATCAGACAAAGCGAATAAATAACGAAGTAACAGGTAAAAAAGGTAGGGGTAAAAGGCTGAAGAAAAGGGACAAGATGAAAAGCATAAGAGGCGAAGGGGAGGGTACTAAATGACCTCTTGAAGTCCCTTTATCCTGTTTCCTATGATTTTGTAACAGATATTAGAGGATCTTGTCTTAGCAAACCCCGTTTCATACTACACATTTCCCTTGCCTGTATTTTGAGACTGTTAATGCAACTATATTGATGGAAAAAGTACAGAAGAAATAAGGGAATACCAAGTGTGTTCTCTAGTTTTAGGCCAACACAGCAGAATGGATTTCTACTGAAGTAATACAGAAGTTGTCATTTAAAAGTAACATTAACTGAATCCCCATCAAGTTATAAAAAACAGGCAAAATAACAGAAAAGGAAAATGACAGACAACTCCAAAGAAAAATAAATAAATGTTGTCTCTCTGCTTTCAAATGTTGTGTGACAGTTACATCATCAGATAGCGTGATATATTTGTCTTAATCTACAGAAGAGTGGTATCTATGGAAGACAAGTCATGGTACACCTATCTTCATATTCCATGATCTGTTAGCAAGTGCAGCTCTTCTGGCTGATAAGAAGGAGCACTTCTGCTGACTCCTCCCACTGAGTAATTCAGTAAAACCACACTGACAAGCAAGAGCATACCCTCATATATTACCACAAAGGGGTTTAGACAGCCAATAATCCTGAACCAGGCATGCCCACCTGTAGCAAGCCGGACATCTGTTGAAGGTGTGTTTGAATACACGGCATAGGCATACCTACCTAATCCTTCACACTCCTGCAGTGGTCATGTTATACTGCTCCGGTGAAATCTAGCTTTCCCCTATTCCCAGTTATCCACGGGTGTGCAATTAGAAGTGAAGTAGGCAGACAGATGTTGAGCAAGCACTGAGACGTCACCATTCATCATTAGCTAGCAGATACTGAACTTGGCTGACTACCCCAGCTTAGTCAAACAGTTTGGCACACTGTGTCTCAGCACTAGGTTTTTCACTCAGGATCTTAAATTGTACTAAAAGTTCACTCCATAAATCATGTAAAATGGGGGGATGGGATTGGCTTCACTTTTTGCCATCAAACAAAGTTATTAGAAATTCAGACCTTTTACAAGCAGTTTTGCTTCTCTGTTTAAGTGTCACCTTTCATCTCAAGATAGCATCGCTGCCTATTTAAAAGAGAAAAGGGCATTTGGCCAGCTATTAAATTGAATTCCTTTCCTCCATCCTGCATGTTCTTAGTCTTGCATATGAAGCATAAAAGGCAAAACCAAAGATCTAATAGATGGGACCATAAGGAGCTTCACATGCCATCTCTGAGTAAAAGAGATCAAACAAAGACTTTCGGGAGCTCAGAAACATGTCATCATATGTGGTATTTCTCTTGTCAGCAGCAAAGCTGTCTCTAATGCACAGCACACTTAGCAAATCAAGAATGCTTCAGGCCAAATTTGGGTAAAAGCTAAAGCTTTGCCTCCCACAGGTTTTATCTGCAGCTGCTGAAGCAAACATTTCTACTTTCCCTCCCTCACTGAATGGGAGATTGTGTTTCAGACCATTGTTTTCTGTAGACACTTATTAACCCTGTTGAATTTAGAGCAGGGGATTGCACTCAATATCTATTGATTAGTAGTCAGTGCTGCAGTAATCCTTAGGCCTTGATCAATTCGGGCTGTTGACTAGGACTTGGTACACAGCAGTGCCCTTTTCAGCAGTCATTGATATGCATGCAAGGATGTGGGAGAGGCAGGAGGGAAGGTTAGCGTGAAGTCAAGTGTTTATACATTACAGGAAATTCCTGGTGAGGTGATGGCAGCTTTTATCATAGCCTGACAGAGTCCAGAGTTTAAATCATGCAAGTGTACATCAAATCAAAACACTCCCCAAGACAACGTACGAAAACAGAATCCATTATTCAGTGACTGCAAACAATAATAAGCTTCACCTAGGTAGAAGAAGAATCAGCAAATTCTTCCAAGCTCATCTCCTCCAATTAACAATAATATGATAAATAGTTATGGATCATTTGTTTTCTCTTTTTGCTCACCCTTTCTGCTCAGAACTGAATGTGATTTGACATAGCACCTATTTCCAATAGGGAATTGCTTTCTCCAAAACACGTCTCTTGCAATGCAGGCAAACCACAAAGATACCTATTTATTCAGAGCACAGCTTGACATTTTTTTTTTTTTTTGACATGCTGTTCATTTTGTTCTCCTGCTAGCTTTCATTTAGCATTGACTTCAGCCTCTGATTTACAAGCGGGGATGGTGTACCTTGGGAAGACCCTAGCATATCCTTTTTCCAGCTGCCCAACATATTTCCCCTCCAGTTCAGATGCCTGCATAGCAACCATCAAATTATAACTTCCACAAAATAAGTAATAAACTGTAGTGCCTTTTTTATTTAATATTCCACCCTGAAAACAATGGCAATTCGGAACTGCTGATTCGTGAGCTGTCTTTTCGGTGTGTAACCGTATAGGGCAGACAGCTGAAGACAGCATCAACTTTAGCTAATTCCAGGTAAGTTTTGACCCCTCATGGATCAGACCCCTTTGAAAATCAAAATAAGATATCAGGGTGTATAAAATTCCAGATTTTGATCCTTGCATTTTTAAGGAAAACGCATTTAAGGAACTTACTCCTAGAATAGTCTGAAACACTGGAGAGATATATGCTTGTATATGAGTAACATGCAATTGTGTTGGTGTATTTCCTGATGGGTTTCATAGGGTGAGTCCAGTGGATGGCTGTGATTAAATGGCAGCAAAAACGAATAAGGTCTTTGATTATGTAATTGATTCCCTGGTGATCAGATGTGACTGGAACAATCTATCTGCTGGGACATCATAATTCTTTTTCATATTGAGTTAGCGTACTGCTACAATTCTGAAACAAGAGTCATTTGAACTTCATTTTTCTGTCATCCATCCCTCTCTATACGCTTCACCCTGTATGTGAAGAGAGCCTTACTACAAACACCACCTGGAAAGGAAACATCCTAAGAAAAAAAACATCTGAACACCATCTAACTATGGACTTCCTTCCCATGGACTGCCTACTAACCAGGCCATCCACCTGGCCAGTTACGAGTCCAAGGATGCTTGTTTAAGGATGCCATTTCTTATTTATTGACAGGAGGGATTCAGTCACACTCTCCTGTCTTACATTTATTTTTCTTAATATCAATTTTCACTGAAGTCTTGAAATCTCTGCTTCACTTAAAAAGTAAATTAATAAAATCCAAAAGGCATTAGTACAGAACAGATTACAGAACAAATAGATGCTTGCTATATATTCATAGAATCACAGAATTATTGAGGTTTGCAAGGATCTCTTGAGATGATCTAGTTCAACCCCCTTGCTCAGGAAGAGTCAGCTGGAGAGGTTGCCCAGGACTATATCCAGTTGGGTCTTGGAAATCTCCACAGATGGAGATACTCACAGCCACTCTGGGTAACTTGTTCCAGTGTTCAGTCACCCTCAAAATAAAAAAAATGTTTTCTTCTGTTCAGATGGAATGTCATATGTTCCAATTTGTGCCCATTGCCTCTTGTCCTGCCAATGGGCTCTACTGGGAAGGATCCCTCACCTTCATTCTAACCCATCAGGTATGTATACACATCTGTAAGATCCTCCCTGAGCCTTCTCTTCTCCAGGATGAACAGTCCGAGCCCTCTCAGCCTATCTTCATATGAACAAAGTTCCAGTCTCTTCATCATCTTCATGGCCCTTCCCTGGGTTTATTCCAATATGTCCATCTGTCTCTTGAATTGAGGAGCCCAGAACTGGACGCAGCACTCCAGATCCATCTCAGCGGTGCTGAGTAGAGGGAAGGGATTACTTCCCTTGACCTGCTGGCAATGCTCTGACTAATGCAGCCCAGGATTTTTTTAGCCTCCTCTGCTGTGAGGGCACATTGCTGGCTCATGGTCAGCTTTTTGTCCACCAGGACCCCACAGTACTTCTCTACAGAGAAGTTTTCCAGCTAGTTGCCCCTCAGTGTTTACAGGTGCATGGTTTATTCCTCCTCAGGCACAGGACTTTGTACTTCCACCTATCGAACTTCATCAGATTTCTCTCAGCCCAATTCCCCAGCTTGGTATCGGTCACTCCTCCCAGTTTTGTATCACCTGTGAACTTTCTGAGGGTGACATATGTCCCAGCATCCAGGTCATTAATGAAGAGATGAAACAGGAGTGGCCCCAGTATTGACTTCTGGTCACCACTACTGACTTGTCTCCAGCTAGGCTTTGTGCTATTGATCACAGCCCTCTGGGCCTGGCTGATCAGCCAGTTTTCAGTTCACCTCACTGTCCACCTACCTAACCTGTACTTTGTCAGCTTATCTATGAGGATGTTATGGAGACAGTGTCAGAAGTCTTGCTAAGGTCGAGGTAAACAGCATCCAGTGCTCTCCTGTCATCCACCAAGCTAGTCACTACATTGCAGAAGGTTATCAGGTCAGTTAAGCATGATTTCCCCTTCATAAAGTACATCTGGACATAATGACATGACTAACTGACAAACACTAAAATTCTAGGTATAACTTAGCCTGCCTTTGCTGTATGCTAGCCAGTGTGAGATAATACTTCAAAATCCACATGAGTAATAGTAAAAGAATATGCTAACAGACAAGACGAATAACAAATGCAGGTACACAAGTATCTACAAAAGGCTTATATGTGCATATATATTTAATGTGTGCATTTGCTGTGGCTAAATGTGGTTATATTCATCGCACTCCAGGAGTCATAGTATGGTATGTTTCATGTATGATCCAAGACTAATGTTTGTTTTCTGCAAGGTAGTCCATGCCTTACCAGAGCCCTGTTTGACAGTTGATGAGCTTAGGGTCTTCATATAATACACAGGGATAAAGTCAGCACTTAAAGAGAAATTTAAAAAGAAAGAAGAAGAAATAAGAAAATTAAGAACAGAATAAATGTCCTACTAGATACCACCAATGGCTCATCTTGCATAATATTCTTTCAGTGGAAACAAGATATGATATTTAAGGAGAGCACATGGGCCTGGCCATATTTTGCACTCTGTTCCTCTCATATTGCCCGGTGTCTCAAACTGCTCTATTAGAGAAATTAGAGCATACAACCCTTCTTAGTTCTTTTATCATCCACTTTTGAACCTGGTGTCCATAAATCTGTCTAAACCCTCCTTGGCCCTGCCATTTCTCTTTGCCTTGCAAGCTCCTGTAGCAGCAAATTCCAAAACTTCTCTATCCACTGTGTAAAGACATACTTTCTTTTATCTGTTTTAAAATGTTCCCTTCCTAGTTTTATTGAGTGTCCCTTAGCTCATGCAGTGAGGACTTAAGTAACAGTTCATTCAGCTTGACCATTGCCTTTGTGATTCTGTAAACTTCTTTCATATTTCCCTTGCAGCCTTCTATCTGTTCTCCAGACTGATCAGTCCTGAGTGTTTCAGTTTCTCCTCACAAGGCAGCTGTTTTATTCCCTTGATAACTTTGGCTGCCTATCCCTGTGCCTTTTTGAACCCCATCACACTCCTTTTGACATGCAGCAGCCAGAGATGCACGTCAAGTTTTCACATAGCAACAAAATAGTGCCTTCTGCCCTGTTCTCAATGCCTGACCTGATGATGCCCAGCATTATGTTGGCTTTTTTTGGCTGCAGCTGCACACTGAGCTGCTGATTTCAGAGAAATACCAAGCAATGACTCTAAGATCTATGTGCAGAGTTGAAATTGCCAGATCTGAGTTCTGAGCAGAAAGTCAGGCTGATGAGCCAGGCATGATTTAGAGGAAAGGTCTTCATTACAAACAAAACAGAACAAATGATGACACGGCAAGACAGGACAAGACAAGACAATTTGTGCTGTTCTGACACTCAGAAGCCCGCTCCACTCCTCACCTCTACCTATAACCCTGTAACTCTCCCACCTTCTCCTGCTCATCCTGCATAGTCAAAATGGAGACCTAAGCCACGCACCAGACCTCCTTCAGACACCCAGTTTCCCCAGTTCCTTACTCTTATCCATTTGCCATACCTCCCACTTCCCACTAGCAAACCCTAACATCAGGATACATAAATAATGTCGTCCTGTTCTCCCACTCTTCTGTACTAACCTCAGACACCCACACAATGACTCTTCATTACTCTTTCCCCCTGCCAAGACTCCAGCCTTTTACCTTCTCATTTGTTCCAGCCTGGGGCTGTACATTTCTTCCTTCGTTTTTACTAGTTCTTTGGGCCTTCCCAGAGCACACATCTCAATGCATGATGAAACACTACACTGGATGCTAAGGAGTATACAGCAAAACATCGTAGGAGCTGTTGCTTGCTGCCTTACACAGGAAGAGGTTAGTACAAACCAGCTACTTCAAGATGACTGAGCTATCCGAGACCTTGCTTTATATGAAAGATCATAAAATCATAGAATGGGTTGGTTGGAAGGGATGTTAAAGATCATCCAGTTTCAACCCCCCCTGCCTTGGGTTGGGACATCTTCCACCAGACCAGATTGCTCAAAGCCCCATCCAGCCTGGCCTTGAACACTTCCAGGGATGGGGCATCCACAACTTCTCTGGGCAACCTGTGCCATTGCCTCACCACCCTCACTGTGAAGAATTTCTTCCTTATATCTAATCTAAATTTACCCTCTGCCAGTTTAAGGCCATTGCCCCTTGTCCTAGCATGACATGCCCTTGTAAAAAGTCCCTCTCCAGCTTTCTTGTAGACCCCTTTAGGTACTGGAAGGCTGATATAAGGTCTCCCCAGAGCCTTCTCTTCTCCTTGGGCTGAACAACCCCAACTCTCTCAGCCTGTCTTCACAGCAGAGGTGCTCCAGCCCTCGGATCATCTTCGTGACCTTCTCTGGACTCGCCCCAACTGTGCTTCTTGTGCTTCTTCCATGTCCTTCCTGTGCTGAGGACCCCACAGGAGGGGTCTCACAAGAGTGGAGTAGAGGGGGACAACCCCCTCCCTCGATCTGCTGGTCACGCTGCTTTTGATGCAGCCCAGGATACGGTTGGCTTTCTGGGCTGTAAGCGTACATTGCTGGGTCACGTTGAGTTTCTCATCAACCAGCACCCCCAAGTCCTTCTCCTCACAGCTACTCTCAATCCATTCTCCCCTCAGCCTGTATTTGTGCTTGGGATTGGCCTGATCCAGGTGCAGGACCTCCTTGTTGAACTTCATGAGGTTCGCACGGCCTCACCTCTCAAGCCTGTCCAGGTCCCTCTGGGTGGCATCCCTTCCCTCCAGCGTATTGACTGCACTGCACAGCTTGATGCTGTTGGCAAACTTGCTGAGGGTGCCCTCAATCCCACTGTCCATGTCACCGACAAAGATGTTGAACAGAACTGGTCCCAATACCAACCCCTGAGGAATGCTACTCATCACTGATCTCCACTTGGACATCAAGCCGTTGATCACAACTCTTTAAGTGCGACCATCCAGCCGATTCCTTACCCACTGAGCAGTCCATCCATCAAATCCATGTCTCTCCAATTTAAAGACAAGGATGTCGTGCAGGATAGTGTCAAATTCTTTGCACAAGTCCAGGTAGATGACATTAGTTGCCTTTCCATTATCCACCAATGCTGTAACCTCGCCGTAGAAGGCCACCAAATTTGTCAGGCACAATTTGCCCTTAGTGAAGCCATGTTGGCTGTCACCAGTCAGCTCCTTATTTTCCATGTCATTGAAGATTGCTTTAGCTTTTTCCAGCAGAAAGTTGAGCTGCCTTCTACATGTTCCAGGAGTGCAAACCAATGATCACTGTGTCTGCACCTGCCTCTGTAAATAAAGCAGAGGTAATATTCAGAAACGGGTTGCAGCCACATGCTCGTTCCAAGTGGCTCACCAGAACATGGTCAAAGAAGTGACATTCTGTCATCACAAACCTGTTTGTGTGGCAGACTCTATTGGGTCTACCTGGTGTATAGTCTTACTATGTTCCTATAAAGACTGTGATTGGGCCACAGAGATACAGCTGCTCTTACCTTGTCCTTATGGCACACCTTGGGATCGGGGAAGTCATCCTGAAAGAGGGTAAGATTGTGCCTTCCCTGGGGACCACCCAACATGCACAACAGGGAACATTTTCCAGGCTGAAATGAATTTGAAAGGAAGGTTGTGGCAATCAGGATGCCAACAGTACTGCTGGGGTTAAGAAGATGAAATGGGGAAAGGAAGTTCCGCATCACTTCCAAGCATTCTAATTAGGTAGTGAGAGACCCTTGCTGAATCAAACAGGGCAAAGTATTATAGCCAACAGAGAATATTGCAGGACTGGACTTGCAACAAGATATCTGAGACTTTATGGTGATTCTTCAGAAACTGAAGCTTTTTGTAACACATTTTCTAGTATTTTAGTGAAATAAAGAAGTAGATGCTGTGAATTAGATTCAGACCTTTATTTCTCAAAGAAGTCAAGTAGGTCTGCCTATTTACAAAGACATTCTGTTTGATTCTTTTTTTAAGTACCAATGCCCTGTTTTGGTGTTGGTTGCCCTGCCCCTGCCTTCTCACAAGTTTTTTGAGAAGAGAGATAGCCTTGATCTTCTAGTGGTAACTGTGCTTGCTTCTGAGGTTCGGCCACAGAGGCCCTGACTTGTGTGTGGCTCCTGCACAGTGACTCAGATGCTGATACGGCCACTTTCTCCATGTACACAGTATCTGTGAGGTGTAATACCTAAAATCATTTTGGACTTACTTAAAAAAAAGAGGACTCATCATTACTTGACTGACATTTACTTCTTTATTGTGAGATAATAAATGCAATGGATCATGACTGATCTATAACTCTCTCTTTGAGAAATTCAGAACAGTTTTTGGCATTTCTATCGGTTCTGTTTGTGTGTATTTTCTAACTCTTTTCCATGCATTTCTCTCTCAGTAGTCATTGGTAATTATCACCAGGTAATTAAGCAATAGAACTCACAATAACAGGAAATTATTGAAATTAAATATCTAGGAGAACTGAGAAATGAAAATAGAAGTTTCATATATACATTTTTAAAGGATAAATTTTCCTGTCTCAGAATATGTCACCCTTTAGCTATTCAAAATGAGGAGCAAAAAGCTAAGTGAGAAGGATTATTCCACATTTCCTAGCTGCAAGATTCCTCTACCGTTTATCACTGGCCACATCAAGGGACCATAGGTCTGACTCTGTATAGTTCCTGTGCACAGAGCAACTGACAGTTTAAACCAGGATCTTCACATGAAGTCAACTCCTGCACTAACAGCAGCAATATTTATTTTAATACTGATAAATCTAGCAGTATCCTAGGTGCAGTTTATTGATGTGTCTCATATCAACAGAGGGAAAGTTCACATGTGAAGAGTAGAAGGATGGAAAGTTAGGCTTTAACTGTGCCAAGATGTCTAAAACGCAATTTTCAGAAAATTTTTCTCATCTTTATCACCATCCATTGAAACGGTAGAGTTTGCAAGCAGCCATTTTATTGCTTCCTTACTTGGACATGAAAGTACAGCTCTTTGTACTTTTCCCTAC
>NW_009596260.1:0-26864 GCF_000690535.1 Cariama cristata | reverse complement strand
AATGAATAAATTCCCATATATATCACCAGTTGGTATATCCCTAAGACTGAACCTGTTTCATGTTATAGAGTACCATTGTGTGGAAAAACAACACCTGACAGCTAAACAGCACGAGGCCTTTAAAACAATTACAATAGAAAAATCTTGCAGAAGTGAATTATTTATGTTCAACTGAAACAAAAGAATTTTGGTTCACAACAATAACAAGGTTCAGGAGTTGCAAAGATATCTACACATGGGAAAGTTGGAAGTTTAAACTGCACCCTGCCAGGGGATGTGGAAGAAGTGCATGAAATCAGCTGCATGAAATCACACAATGATCTTTTTTTACCCACAAAAAATATATCATGCAGCCTATATTTAAAAAAGTACACCAGACTCTGACTGCTCAGGGCTTTTCCTGGTGTCTCTTTTTCACCACATGTGAGGTTTTCTGGGTTTGGATTTGCTTTTTTAGATTTCTTCCAGGTGTTTTGTTTTGGTTTGTTTTTCTTTGTACAGAGTGGGAATAAAGAGCAGGAGACATCTCTTTAGACTGGTGTAAATGTAGGGAAGGGGACCTGGAACACGATTGGAGCTTCCTAGTGGTTTAGATCAAACAGAAGTTTGCCTTCTTGTGAGTGTGAATCCCAGCTAAGAGCAGCTCTGGGAAGAAGGAGAGATGGAGCTGGGACAGAAGACAAGTGAGGAGTAGGCTTGCTCTTCCTGCTGCTGCTGGGGACCCAGGCAAGGAATTTCTCATTTAAGAAGGTCCATTCTCTCCTCCCTGTTTCAGCCTGATCCATAACCTCACATATCCCATCTCAGACCACAGCTGCAGTGGCTGGCACATTTTTAGGGGTCTAGTAGAATTAAACGGTGCTTTAGACTCTTGTGCTTTCGAGTGGAGCATATTGCAAGGTTGACCTCTCATGGAGCCAAGGTAGGGTTGTAACAGGTAGTTTATGATCCAGGAGGACTTTCCTGTTGACAATAACAGTATCTGTAAGAGATAGCAAAGGTGTGTTCGTATCTAGGTACCTTAACTTTTCATTTTTATGCTTTTGTTTTTCTATGCTTTACATGTCCTTAATTATTATGTCAAATTTGTGTTCATGAAAGTAAAAATTGCGCATATAGTTACCAGTATTCATTAAAGGAACAGATGGCTTAGAGTATATATTAGCACTACTGGTGTAAATCCAGCCAACTGAATATAGATTGAAAGCTATTTACATCCAATACATTTTTAATGATTCCTGTATCAGTTTGATAATGATATCAGTTAATGAGCTGACTGAATACAGATCTAGTTCCTACCTCATAAATTTTTTACCCTGCTATACACTAATTGGCAAAGGTAACAGGTTGTCCTAAGAACCCTAACTGAATCTTGATTTTGCTGAGGTTAAAACACTAGAAAAATCATGATGTATCAGGAGATTGAATCAAATATACCAAGGCAGTAAATGCAAGGGTTTTTTTTTTCTATTTTAGCAAAGCTTTTGATACTGTCTCTCACAGTATCCTTTTGGATCAAACGTCCATCATACAGCTAGACATGTACACAATATGATGGGTGGACGATTGGCTGAAAGATTGGACTAAAAGTGCTGTTGTAAATGGGGTAACATCAGGCTAGCAGTCAGTCACTGGTGGTGATCCCCAGTTTTAGGGCCCATTCTTTTCAATGTTTTTATCAATGTTCTGGACGCAGGAATTTTAACAAAAATAGATGCCAGATTCCACACCTGAGGTGGTGTAATTCTGGATGTACGTAAAGATTTGGGGACAAGAGGCTGGAGTGCAGCCCTGCAGAAAGAGATCTGGGGATTGTGGATGATAGTAAGCTCAATATGAGTCAACAATGTGCCCCGGCAACCAAAAGGGCCAACAGTATCCTGGGGTGCATTAAGCACAGTATAGCTAACTGGTTGAAAAAAGTGATTGTCCCACTACACTCAGCATTGGTGCGGCCTCACCTCAAATATTGCGTGCAGTTTTGGACTACACAATATAAGAAGGGTATAAAAACATCAGAATATCCAAAGAAGGGCAACAAAGATAGCGAAAGGACTACAGGGCATGATTTATGAGGAACAGCTGAAGATTCGAAGTTTGTTCAGCCTAAAGAAGACGAAACTGAGGAGTGACCTCATTGCTGTCTACAACTTCCTCATGAAAGGGAGGTACCAATCTCTTCTCTCAGGTGTCCAGTGATAGGACACCAGGGATTAGCTTAAAGCTGTGTCAGGAAGTTCAGGCTGGGTATAAGGAAAATGTTCTTCACTGAGGGAGTGGAACAAGCTCCCCAGGGAAGTGGTCATTGCTCCAAGCCTGTTGATGTTCAAGAAGCATCTGGACAATGCTCTTAGTTATGTGGTTTAACTTTTAGGTTGCCCTCTGTGAAGTAAGGAGTTGAACTCGATGATTCTTGTGGGTCCCTTCCAACTCAGGATATTCTTTTACTTCTAGGTTTTGGGGGGTTTTTAAGCTGCTTACTCACCACATTCATAAGCTTTTCTCTGCAACAAGTACATCAAAGGCAATGGAAAACCAAATTAGCATTAAGAGTGGTCAATGGAAAACAAGATCACCTGAAAAAGTGGAAATGAAACTTTCCACATACTTCCAGGTAAGTTCAATGCTGTAAAACAGGTATGTTGCTGCCGGGGGTGTCAGTGCCCCAGGGTGCTCTCTCCACACCTGCAAGCACCAGCCCTGCCACGGGTCCCTCTCCTCAGGGCACTGCTGCCAGGGTGCACAGGCAAGAACACAGAAGGCATTTCTAACCTCATCCTCTTAAAAGCAAAAGTAAAAATTTGGAAAAAAACAGAGGGGAGAAAAGAAGTACTTTTAATTCTTCCTACTTCATTTATGCAAAAATATAATTTTCAATTCCCTGAAAGAAGGAGTGAAAGAGGGTCTGTCAAATCACTCAGGTGAGGCAATCTTTGCAAGCCCTGGATGAACAGAGTCTGGCCTTGGTGTGTGTAAGTTTCTTTGCCAATTCTCTGAACTGAAAACAGAACGCCACAAACACAGCCATAGATATTTGCCTGCTTCTGAATCTTTATATAACTAGCATTACAGGAGAACTCATATAATTTTACCTTTAAATATATTATATATGGTAATATTTCAGTTAATGTCCAAGTTTTTCCCCACTGACCTTTCCACAAAGCTATTCAGAAGCTATTGATAAGGCTTATTGCTAGTGAACAACCACAAAGAAAGAATTGCATTTTTACTTCTCAACACAGCTGTGAGGAAAAAAGTTTTTTAAAATGTATAATAAAAGCTCCTATTAATTTGCAATAAGTGTATAGGAATGATCTTAGCTTGCAGGCACGCTCACCTTGACAAGAGCATATTATTACTTCATGAGCAACATAAGATCTTGACACACTTTGTGATATCACGTTATACCGCCACAAACTAAAACCTATGCAGTCCAACACTACCATGGCTTCTGAACCTTGGCATATCCATTTCTTCTCTAATAATTTATTTTTTGATTCATTTAGTTTCATGAATATTTAGCTTTCTTGAACATTCATTTTTCCCTTTTATTTTCATGATAATTAAACATTTATCTTACTATTGCTACATTCATCTTTCAACATGCTCATGTACTGCATATTTTTCTTTGCCCTATCCATGTAATTTCACAACTCTTATATCTCTGTATAAATCATATAGTTACAGACATATAAAATATGAAATGTTTTGGATAAACAAACATTGTATTTTTCCTCTTTTCCCAAAACCTAACAGTAGTGTCCCTCAGTTTTATAATTTTCTAATAAGCTGCTTAAACTCCTGAAGTTTCAAACACAAACTCTTCAGCTTCAGTGTTCCTTTACATAGTTTTTTATCTCTACTCAAAATCTACCTTCTTGGTTTTTATATCATTTTAAGTTCTGGTCAAATGTTTTGAGAAATATAAAATAAAAATCATCTTGCCGTAATTCCAGATCAACATTCTGAAAAAAAGAATGTCTATCTTTTTAATATATTTACATCAGCATAATATTAAATATTAAATTGAATATGGACCTTCTCCTGTCACAATGTGTATTTTTAGACACACCAGCCACATCTCTTACAATCACTTAGTGTTTTCTTGAAAATTTGTCTTCACTGGGCAACATGCTTACTTATTGACAAAGTTGACCAGTACAAATATCAATTTGTTCTGAATTTTACTCCTGATCCTTTATAAAAAAAAGGTGTAAACCAAAATGACATTGAACAATGATTGAGCAAAATGCCTTGTTTTTATAGAACTGCCCTTTGCAAAATTTCATTTTGGAATGCAAAGCCTACCACTTTAATTATATGTCTATTATCAGGGGATACGAAAGTGTATATTAAATTAATGAAATGGATTACCTCAGTTACACAGTAGTTATTAACAAGAAGATCTCCCAGTTTTCATATTATGTACATCAGTAACTTTAATTGCATTAGGCTGAGCTAGAAGAGTTATTTTAGGAGATATTTCAACAGCACAACAATTTCTGCTGGCTTTTTGCCTGCTGTAGCTCAATTTCTGAGGGTTCCCTCATAAATGCTAACTTATTATTTCTGTCAGTCATGCTTTAGCAAACACAGCCTCATTAAAACTACCCTAAAGTGGCTTCAGTTTTGAAAACTCTCCCTTGATGTCTTCATGAGACAACTGGTGCTGGAGGGCTATTTCTTGCATTTGGGTTAAGAGATAAGAGTGTTACAGAGTACGAATTTACAAAAGACCAGTTTGGGGGCCAACAGCAGTAAAAATGATGGACTGTGATGAGCTCAGGCTTTGTAGGATAGGATACAAAACTGCCTATGATATTAAAAGTACGAAGCAAATTAGCTTTTAAATTATGGTTTGCAAGCACTGATACACAAGTGTAAAATCAATTAGCTGTCAGCTGTTGGTTAATAGCGACTCAGTGACCTGCCTTACTCCTGCTGGGAGTTGTGAGCAGAGGTTTATAACGGAGAAGGCACAGTGTTTCTTCTCTGCTAATGATGCATTACATGCTGAAGTCAGAAGCTCCTGGAAAGAGAAGGTAATCTTCCTGAAAGTATTGGTGAGATCCCACACTGCTATACACAAGCTTCAGATTTTGTGCTAGGGTGAAGGATCCTGACGGAAAGGATTTCCCAGGGCTTGTTCTTTAGGACATTGAGGCAGTAATGTAACTTTAGGGAAGATACTTGTCTCTAGCATACATCTGCCTGCTGATCTGCTGCATTACAACAGCAGATGTCCGTAAATTTAAGAACATTTCCCTTAGAGTCAGAGGTAGGTGCGGTAAAGTTCCCCACAGGCCAAGGCCTGAGGGAAGAAGGTGAACAGTGTAATGGAGGAGGCCCATGGGGACTGAACAGTTGTTATACTTTCTTATCCCAAGGGACCTGACAGCATCCTAGGAAACATGCAAGGATTTAAAATACAGGGAGAGAAAACAGCTTCAGCCCAGATCCTTTAGCAAACCAGCAGTGTTTTCATACAATTATGAGCAAGCGGAGATCCCTCTAAGTGGTAAGACAAGTCCGCTGCCTCAGTAAGACTTGTACTTGTGCCCAGTGCAACTCTGTGAGCTTCATCTCCAGACACTGGTAATACATTTTGCACCTAGGCCTAAACACACTGCAGAAAGAAAGGAGTAAAATAGGATGCAGCTTTAGAAAGGGATGTTACTCTGAATAAACTGCTAAAATTTTACCCCAAATTGGAGGATTTAAGAACTGAATTGCCTATCTACCGTTCATTTTTATTTGGCTGGGTGGTTATACAGCCTTATTATCATAGTATTTCAGTAAGTCAGAAGAATTAGTTTAGCCTCACAACCTTGCTACTGAAATCATGTACAAATGGGTAACTTGAACTTGAAACTCAGTTCCACAAGACAGCTAAGATGTCTACTGTGAGAGATGGGGAGGATTTAAGTGCTGAAGTTGGAAACTGCAGAAATGCCAACTCATCAGTAACTTAAGGCTCCCAAAACTCTAGTTTCTCAATTTCTTTTATTAAAATTCTTTAACTAAAGCACAAAAATCCTGTTACTGACTACATAAATGCTCTTCTGGGAGTACTGAAAGCCTAAAAAAAAAAATATATATATATATACATATATATGAAAGAGGGATCTATCTATAGGCATATATGGACAGATATGTGTAACATAGAAATACACTTCATGTTTACTTCAAACAATGATATTGAATGAGAAAAAAGAAAACCCATAGCAGTACCTGCCACTGTAACCCTCCCTTTCTTCATATCTATACAGTCTTTGTTACAAATGTAACTGGGTGAGATCTGAATGCAGGGGACAAATGCTAATCCATTTAGAAGCACGTCAGGATGGTGCAATTTAAACAGTGATATCAAAGAAGGCAGGTCTGGCACTGCTGAGCATGCATGGATGATGGATGGTGCTAAGCGTGCATGGCTGGTCTGAAGAAGAGGAAGGACTTAACCGGGGAGGAGGATGGGAGGACAAAGAGGCCACGCTAAGGCACTGCCCTGAGGGGAAGGAGTGATGGGAGAGCTCTGCCTAGGGCTGGGCGAAAGAAGATAAAGGAACACAAGTACACAGACAAAGAAAAATGTGAACAGATTGAATGGGGAAAAGGAGAGAGATGATATCAAATGATAATTGAATGATTCCTTCCTGTTCTCCTTTAATTTTTTTTTTTTTATTCCTTAAAGGAATTCAGGGATTATCTTTTTTGAAACAAGAAGAATCTTTCTATGACTGTATTTTGGGATCCTCAAACTTCAGTTTTTCTTTCTTGTTTTCCTGTCCCCCTTACTAGTAATTTCCAGTGACATTTAAAATAAATTAGAAGATGACTACTGAACAATGCTTCCAGGGATTTGAGATGTTGCCATTGTCAGAAATGACAGCATGCAGACACATCAGATTTGCTCAGAAAGGGAGTTCTTCGATGTAAAAAATGATGTATCTTTTTAAGGTGCCAATTTTGGCAGCATTAAAGCAATGCTAGCGCTTTTTCTTCAGGCTTGCAACCTTTGGCAGAGGTCACAAGCCTCCTCTGAACTTTATCACAACTTTTGTAACACTTGTATTTTAATCCTTAAGCTAAAGACAATGTACATACAAGCATTTCTGTTCAATAGTAGAACTTATTTACTGATAGCCACTCATACTTACATTGAAGTCAGTGACTGAACTTCCACTGGCTTCAGTAGGACCAGGACTGCTCCCAAGCCTGACCCATTCTCTGGCCCTGAAGACAAGTACCACACAGCTAACAGGTTTCTTCTAAACATCTGGGCGAACTTCATGAATACTGCCTGTTCTAAAAAGTCCTTGGCTCAGGGCGATTACCTGAACTGAAAGAGCACAATCTGGCAGGGCCAAGGCTGTGCGTGTTAACAATTAAATGGCATGGAGGATCACAAGCCAGTGCACAGACCTTCAACTGGAGCCTTGCTTCTTGCTGGAGAAATAGTCACTTGTTGAACAGTGTCCTTCTGCAGAGCAGGCTATAGTTTGAATTTTTGTGACAAGAACACAAACTCAAATCCAGTGCTTATGCTACATTCAGCAGACAGGGAAAATGACACACTAGAAAAAGCTTTTTGCTTCATTTGAGCCAACATCTTGTCATGTCTGTCTGCAATATCCTTCCAGGTGGTAGGCAGGAGGCCTGTAACAGTTTAAAGGATAAGACATTTCCCTCCTGCCTTTTACTTTGCACATATTACAATGTCCAAGGTTATACGTGAATAAGCAAAGTATATAATTGCTTCTGCACTTGCTTACACTCTCTACTCTACTATTCACTGCTTTGTAATGTATTTTGGGATCCTTGGAAGATTAAAAGTTCTATATGAAAGTCAGTTCATTTTAATAATACAGTTAGGAAACAAGGACACCAATGCTCAGTGCAGGGGATTCACAGACAAAGCCCTGGAAAGATTCACAAATAGTTATTCTCTACATCTACTGCTTTCACTTTTTTCCCCCTCTCTGCTCATTTGAGTAGATAGATGCTTACACAGCTTTGTATTAGTTAAAGGAAAGAATAAAATATGTGTTGAGATCCATACTCATCCTGATGAATTGTGGTGTGATTTGATCCTTTGTAGGTACAAAATATGTCCTCTGGGTTGTAGCAGTTTATTTTACTGCAGTAATCTCAGAAGTGTTTGCCTACACCAAGGTATTTGACACATTTAGCAAGCTTTTCTTTTTACATTTCATTTACTAGTGCTGCAGGCAAAAATGTTTTGGCAAATCAGAGTTACATACAGAAAAGCACTTATCGCAAATGAGTCTGGGCTGGTGCTTCTATTTGTACGTTTAAAATCCATGATCTACTGAAGACGACATATCATAAAGAGGTGTATAATAAGACACGTTTCTCCATCCTCTCCTTCCAGAAATGCTGTTTATTTAACAATGAGTGAGCCATGAGCCTGTTGGTTGTTCATATGATCAGATACTGGACTGCTGCTGTCAACAATATTCATAATTGCTGTAAACTTGGCCTTCTCTTTACCTTTGTCGGCTATAAAATGAGACAGGTTGATTATTGCACCCATGTGCCTTCACTCTTCACTCACTCTCATGCACACACACACACACACTCGGATGCAAACGTTGCTTTGGCTGATGATTGCTCTAAGCATGACTGTGCAGTCAAAGAGGCTTTGCAAATCCATTTCCCTAAAACAATCAATGTGTTTTGGCTTCTTAGCTTGACGCAGCCACAGCATTGAGAAGAGATTATTATTGGGGCCCAAACAGTCTAAAGTGGGAAATGTCCTTTTGTAAAAAAGCATGCTCAGTGGTAATCATATTCTCATCTGATCAGGAAGGGGCTACCACAATAGTGTGGCCCAAGAGTTAAAGAGCTTATTTTCTAAATCCCTTCATCCTTTCTAGAACTGTGAGACATTGACAGCAAGTCACTTAACTCTGTCCAGCCACAGCTGTGTGGGTTTTGCATAATTAATTATTTATACCAAGGCAGACACAGTAATTAACTTCCAGATGAATATGATATTCTGATCAGAAATGCTTTGCATTTCAGCCGTCCCTCAAGCAAGTAACTGTCAAAGCCGGACTGTTTGACAGAGTGGGTCCTGCCAAAATCCCTCCCAGACATCTGTTCTCAGACAAAAAGAACAGATTCTCAAAGCAGCGCTTGCAGACGTTGCCTCGTTTCAGCAGGCAAAGAATAACCAATTCACAAATTCTGGCTAATTTTGTCTGATTTCAAGACAGTATGCTGAACCTCGTAAAAAGCCAGGACCTGTTTTTTTTCAGTCATGGCCACCGGTGCAAATTGGGTGTTTCCTCATGGAAATCAATGGCCTGCGCTGATGTCAGGCAGGTGCAGGTCGGGAATGAAGCCCGGGGGATTTGCTATGAAGCGGGTTTGAAGAGAGTGGGCAATTTTTTGATTTTCTTTGTTTTGGTGAACAGAAAGGAACAATAATCATCAGCATTACAATAATACTGAATCATTTACTTGCTATTACTGCTGTCTGCAGCATAATAGTAATTCATTGGAGTAAGAATTTTACACTGAGGAAAATTTATGCTGAATTTCTTTCCTATTTCTCCTTTTTAGCAGAAATTTGTATTAATCACTAAGGATGGTGGCTAAACATTCAAAAACAAAGATAAGGAAGAATAGACACCCTGAATGCACACACCGCAGCTAGAGCTGACCGCAAATTGCATTTTGTTGTTGTGATTTCTGAAGTACCACCCATATAATCACAATGCTTTAATGCTGTGTGCTGGCTGTAATGGAAGACAAAGTGATGACTGCAAGGAAGAGGTTACAGCATAGCAGAGACAAGCCCCTCCGATGGATAGAAATCTGTTATATTTGTGCACAGTTCACTGACCAGGTAGGAACCAGGAGGATGGCAGCTGGTTTGGCACGTCCTGGATGCTGTCCTCAGGGAAGGCTGAGCACTCCAGAGTCCTGGGGAGGCCATACCCTTCTTCAAGAGCAGCTCAACATCTGGGGTGGAAGGGAGGCAATGACAGCTGAGGAAGGACAGAGACTGGTCAGCCAGCCTCCAGCTATTCCTGGAGGCTGTAGTTTTGCAATAGGGTTGAGATGATCTACCAAGAACAGTCATCCCCACTCCAGATGATATTCCTTGAGATGGCATTGGCATCCATCTGACTTTCAGTGGGCTGGTTCAGTGAGCTAAACTTGCTGGAAAAAACTGACTTTCTGTTGTTGGTGGGTCAGTTTCTTGCTGGTTTGACTCCCTGGATCAATTTACTATGGGGTGGTGGTAAGTAGCAAAACAAGGGAAATAGAGGGTACAAGGAAAGGCATTTGTCGGATTGGCTTGGCTGTTTTACCAAGCTGCATACCCCAGGGTAATCGAAGAGCAGACACGCACAGCCAGACCTCAGTGGCAGTGGACAGACTCTCCCAGGGGTACAGAGGAGGCTGTGTGGAGACTGTTTCAACCCAGAAAGTCCTTGAGAGTTACGTAGTCAAGAAAGCCTGGAGAAAAGGAGCCATTCTGCAGGGACCAGAGAGCACAAGCAAGTTTGTTTACAAGCCATTATTTAATCTTGTTCAAGTGGGAGTTTTAATTTTTACGTATTTCTCAGTTGTTTCAGTTGTATTAGTAAGTGTCTTGGTGATGTTTTGGAGTGCTTACCTTTAAGGCCAGGATACAGGTATATCAAGACATCTCAAGATGCTGCCCACTTTGGCCTGAGTCCATTACAGCCAGCAGACACCCACGCAAACGTCTCAGCAGTTAAACCATATATTTGTTAGAATCACAAAAAGAGGGCCAGGATTAATAAATTTGTGTATACCTAGAGGGATCTAGAAATCTTTCTAACTTTAGTTCACCACAGGCACCTGAAAGACCTTGGGACACAGAGCAAGAAGCTGGAATAAAACTCTGTGTACAGATTCTGTCACAGTTGCCCAGTGACACATTATTTTCCCACCCTCTGAAGTCTGTGACACTGGTAACCTGGATTAGATAGCACAGAGTTTTATTCAGGATAGCAATTCTTGTATTCCTATATGATCTTAAAGCCTCGTCTATAGGATATGAACACCAGAAAAAGGACTTAATGGGCTCTGCATCTGTTCTGATATAGCAATTCTTAAGTTTCTGTAATAGCAAAAGCCCATAATTTCAACAAAAATGTTCCCAAAGCAGTAAGGAAGAAATTTTAAATTGTTTTCACTCCAGTGATGCCACTTCTCCCATATAGGCAAGGCTGGGATGATGGGCAGCTAGACATTTCATCCTTGGCATTTCCTATTTGTAATCCCATTTAGTTAGTTCTGTTAACTTGCCTAAAATTTACAATAACTGTGGAATGCCTGGTAGTCTCTCATCAAAGTTCAACTCTGCACTTACCTGCTCTGCCTCTATGAAACAAAATAAAGGCTCAGCCATTTAGAGAAAGATATTTTCATCGTATCATCAGGAGCACGATAGATTTTTCCCCCCAATGTAATAATTCAAGCTTATAGAAAAATTTCACAACTTTGCAAACCTTCCTGGTTTCACAGCTAGAGTGTGTGCTGATTTGTTTGGGGAGGTCTGTAGTCTCCAGTGATACAAATTTGCCCCTTCATCCTGGCTCCCAAAAAGTCTGCTGCTGCTGCTTCCCAGTCCCCTGCATGTTCAGCACATGCAATCCTCATCTGGTGACTGGTACCCTCGATACAGCAAACGTGGCTGGAAGGAACCGTGTGGGAACTCTGCACTATTTACTGACTGTAAAACCCAAATATGCATACCCTGTTCTGTGTGGTTAGGCTATCTAAAGACAGTGAGGAGACTTGAGGTACTCCAAAGTATTTGGCAAGGTCATTAAGTAAATTCTTTCATAACACCAGCCTCAGTTTCTCATCCACTGACATTGTTACCACAAAGGATCATATAATGAAAACACACTTTACTTTTAAGTGTCCATCTCATGGGTTTGCAATGATGAATTCCAAAACACTGTTTTAAAGCATTTGGTCTTATACAGTTGGATTTCCAATATATTCTTAAATTATTTTCAATAACTACTTTTTTCCAGGAGCTGGTTCCCAAACTAATCATCTTGTTTCCAGTGTCAGTCTTGTTAATTTAGACCTAATTTTGCATTGCATTGTCCTGGACAAGGGGCACACATCCAAATACCTCCTAAGGAGTTTTATTGGTAAATAAGACAGATTTTTTTCATATTTCATAATCCACATGTTATTTGGAAAGGAAGGGTTTAGCCATGAAAATAATTTTTCTACAGTTCTTTATTAACTTAACTAACCTTATTCTAATGAGAATAGTAAAAGGAAAGAGTTTCCTGGAGTCACAGCTCTCCTTGCAGTAAATTCTCCAGGACTATCCCTCTTCCTATAGACCATAACAGAAGGGAAGATCAGACTTCTAGCTTGAAACTGTAAAGTATTTTGCACAATTTGAATTTCAAGGCCTACGATTCTTGTATTTATTGAAAAAGTATTAGAAATCCCAATACTGAGGTCAATACATGTTTTGGTTGCTTCTATTTTCAGTATGGAAGAGCTAAAAAATGTATGCTTTTGAAATAATGTATTGTTCAAAATGTTATGTTACTATAAGATGATTCACATAGTTAACATCTTACATGATGTTTGGAAATGTGGCAGTTTTCTTTGCCTTTTTTTTTTCCAGAAAAGGAGCAAAGTCATGCAAAGCGGGAGAAAACAGATGTGATTTTCTGACTGATTTTTTAAAGCCTCAGAATAGTGATTCAGTGTGCTGGCCACGAAAGCTGAGGCACCTCCAGAGAAGGGACAGAACCATGTTCCAGCATGCCAGTTCTCTGCTTTTTTTTTCCTTTTTTTTTTCTTTTTGTTTTTGTAATAGTGTTTAAGATACCTCTATTAACCATCCATCAGCCCAAATGCCCTCTGTTCTGGCCTTCTTTTTGAGGTTTGCTAAGTCAGCAATTTCAGAAGCAATATCTCCTGCAAATCACTCTGCAGATAGCTGTAGTGCATGCAGCCAGAGCTGATGAGTCAATGAAGTGTACGAGAGAGGAGCAGGCAAGAAGATCCTTTCACTCCCATTTTCTCAACACCAGTGCAATAATGCCGGTGACCCCCTGAAGTGTGAGGGGACAATCACGTTCCAAGTGACCAGCATGTGGGGCAGAAGGAAATGGCATTCCTTCTGCAGTGTAAACATCATGCACACAACATGATCAATGAAACGAGAAATAGACGCAAAAGCAGAAACTCGTGGTGCTTGCCAGGTAATTTAAACACATCAAATACAGCGTTATGTCTAATATGCCTCTTTTCTTAAAGCATACACCCTGAAGGAGCAAGTCTGCAAAGGAGAACAGTGCTGACTTCACTTTGTCCGAACCGTCTCTTTTCAGCAGAAGAGACGATTTTTTCCCTGTAGAATACGAAGGCACATGAGAGGACCATTAACAGTGAAAACCCAGCAGGGCTGCTGTATGCAAGTATGCGCAGCGTGCTCCCCCGTTGCTTCTGGACTGGCACTAGCCTGTCAAATGCCTGGAAATGAAGCTTTCTGGAGCCTTTAAGATTCATGGGAAAGGCAGGCCCCAAACCCACAGACAGCATCAGCATGAAGCATCTCAGCCTCCTCTCTCCCATAAGCACTGCCAGCACATCTGGCTCAGACTCTAGAGGGGAATGAAGAAACTGGGAGGGCGTTTAAAGTGAATCTGTCAGCATTTACTTGCATGACAATCTGCCATGTAGAATACGTGCCATGCACAATACAATGCTCTCAAGCGCCTGATCTCCTACTACACCCTGGCTGTAGGCTAGTGCACTTGCATTTCTCCAATACATGCCAGAGAAGGACTGCAAACTTACATATAGAGCTTCAGAAAGGGCTGTGATGCCCATATAGGAAGGAGATGACTTCTTTTTTTCCCTTTGTGCTCCTTAGTAGAACCCGTAACACCCTTAAATCCCATCTCTTCAGAGACACTTCTGAAAATCTCAAACCTCTCAGACAATTTGAAGTCCTGGTTTTTGAAAGTTTGCTCCCTTCTTCTTTTTATTTGACAATTTGATTAATGATTAGTGGTTCATCTGAGCGTGTGTGTGTGCATGCATCTATATACATACACAAAAGTTAATGATTAATGCACACCAACTCATTCCAGGTATACATACAAACACACACAGCTTTCTGATAAACTGAACTCCAAAACAATGTCTCTGATTCTCCCTTTTCCTGCAACTTTGCATGGGCTTTTCCATCACATCAAAAATTGAATAAAGCAATATATTCCTTTGTCATTCCCAGCAGAGATGCTTTTCACGACCTGAAGGTACGAATAGTACATTAATGAATGATAAAAAATATAAAAGTTGTTATCTTGAAGAGCCCAAAAAGGTGCATAAACTCTAGCAAGTACAAAAGAAGTCCCTTCCTGTGCTTTCTCTCGGCAGCACTTACAGCAAACCCAGCTCCCTGTGGTCACCTCAACAAAACGCCCAGGGCTGAGAGGCAGAGGGAAGTATGTGCCGCTTGCTGAGTGAGTGGGAGAACAAACAGCGCTCCTGGATATAAATGGATCTGTTATTCCTCACATTTCCACACTTGTGGCACTCAAATCTGGATCCTTAGTTTTAAAAAAGTACTTCATTTGCAACAGACTTGGCAGATAATATTGGTATCTGAGGGCTTTCGATGTGTGTTAAAAGTATTATTTTCTTGGTTCATAAGGCACAGAAAAACATGAAATTCTACCTATGAAGATAAGAAAAATAGTTACAGAGCACTTGAAGTTTCCACAAGTGTCTGCTACAAGTCTTAACTAGGTTAGTTAGTTAGACACACTAACTTTCTAGGCAGTACAAGTATAAACTTCAACTTAGCACCTAGAGGGCCGGGCTCTGTGGTCTGCATTAGACTTCAGATTAAATGTCACACCAGCCACGGCGACTAAATTCAGCGTTGCTATAGAGGCAAACCTGAAAACAGTCTTCATACCGTTCACACGTCATTTCTGAACTAGTGTTAGGTGCTTGCAAATCTGCAGTACTTTCAGATCACCTCAGGCGATGAAGGGTCTCAAAACCAGATCTCCCTCTGCCCGAGGGCACTGGTGTCCTTGGGACCTCCTCAGCTAGACCATCACCTGGCCAGGTGCTCTCTGGTGTCCTCTGTGCTGCTACTTCGCTGGTGATCTCAAGAGATGCTGGAGAACAGCCCCAAGGCCTAACCTACAAATCACCATGACATGTCAACTTGGGCACACCTGAGCATGCCCACCATCCAAGCCTCGATGCCAAAGGAGGTCATGAGCTGACTCAGGGTGACCCTACAGTGTTGTAGGCATCGAGTGTGGTGATGTTGAGCAGTAGGTTTCTTCTTCTTTGGTCATCTGAATCTTGGCTTTATGGTCTATGGGTCATTGTATTATGATCCAGTGAATCCCCTCATCAGGTGATAAGCTACATTTCAGATGATAGCACTTCCACTATGTAGAAAACAATAACATTTTGAGAAAGGTAAAGTGTCTATCCTTTTTCCTGAAATTGAAGGAAATGTTCCACAACCCTTCATTTTTATGAAGTAAATCTTTCATTTTCAAAATGTTAAAACCAGCTTATTTCTATTTGTTTTGAGTACTAATGTGAAAGTTTAAATGGTAAAGTGAGAAGGAAATGTTTTGCGTTTGACCTTATCAAGATTAAATAATTCAATAATTGCATGGAAAATACACTGTTGAATTTGACATGCTATTCAAAAAACACATTTTTCTATGAATCAACAGTTTCTCACAGAAAACATACTATTCATAGCTTGTTGACTAGTTCTGTCCTTAAACAGATACTAAAACAAATCTATACTGTTTCTCGTATCACTGTACTTTTCCTATTTGGCTGTTCTTGCTGAGATTTTTGACCTACTTAGCATTGCAACTTACCCATTGTTGCCCAGAAAACACAATGTGGACCTTTCCAAAAGGAAATGCTACATTTTTCGATTTATTGCTAAATATTCTGTTTCATTGATGAAAAAATAATGGTAATATATTCAGTAAAACTCTTGACTCAAAATGTATGCTTGCCATATTTGTCTTAGCTTAGAGAAGAAAAATAATGATTCCATTTTCATTTTCTTGATGTCTGAAAAGAAGTCTTTCAGCTGATTTTTTTGCAGCATGGTGAGAATGGCCCAGCTGTACCATAAACTGAACACTTAGCCTTGCATTCAGAAATCACCAGCTTGCATTGAAAAGTCAGTTAGTCTTGTATTCAGGAAGCAAAGATCATATGAATGATAAACGATTTGTAATACAAGATGCTTTTTTCCAGATCTTTTCTGGAGGTCAAAGGGCTCATCATTTTACGCTTTTCCAAAATTACATTTTCCTTTATAAAGCAGTAAATTATTAAAATTTAATATAAAATACATATTTTAATAAGTAGAATATAGAAGGTACTACCTCTGTCACTTGCTAAGTGTATCAACACCTTGCGTTGTCCCAGTGGTGTATTTTGAGGAGATTTTAATATAAATTGGGTATTGAATGTGAAGATCTTTCCATTCTGACACATTTTAATGAACTTCTTTCAATGCCATGATACACAGTCAGGATCTTACATCTGACTTATTCCAGCACTGCAGTTTGAAAGGCATGCCATTTGTGCACTGCAGTAGGGTTTTTCCTTTGTCAGAAAAACAGGGTTTGTATCTTAGCTTGAATAGAGTACCATTAACAAAACCGTGTATACATATTTTAATAACGGATAAATCCTTCAGCTGCCTGAAAGTAATCTTCATAAAAAAATGAAATAATAATCCTAGAAAATTGACATATTGCATAATTATAATTTAAAAAATAAAGACAGATGGTTTGAATAAGTGGCAAACTCATATTTTCATTGACTAGAAGCCTACGTGTATTTGAGAAAATACTTTGAAATTAATTATTTGCCAAAAAAAGATGTCAGTGTTCTGGAGCTCTGCCACACTGTAGCATCTTGCTTGGTTGGATGAATGCGTGAGGGGAAGGCAGATATGGACTCCATAATGATCTGTCATAATTCAGAGCAGTGGGGCAGGTTCAAAATTAAAGCCAGCTCCAAATACCCTGGAGGAGCCAGTTTCACACTGCAATATGTCAATAGTTGGGGAGTATCGCTTTCTTCATCTCCAGTCTCATGTTCAGCCTCACTCCTCCTCAAAATCTAGTGTTTTTCTTTGGAAATACTTGTTTCTCATTAACCCTCTGTGGACACCCATTTATTTACTACAGTTTGGCCTGGTATAATGAACCTGAGCATGAAGACTGAGCCTGTGGAAAGCCCATGGCACCTTGTGAGAGCTGAGATGAGAGAAGCTGAATCAGGACCTTGCTCTGCTCCTGATGCATCCTGTAAGCTTGGGCAATGTCTGTCCCCCTGCATTTTTCTCCAAAATGATGATAATAACATTTTTGCATTTCCCAAGATTGTCAGGAAGATTTCGGTGTTATTTAGTGATGTTTCCTAAAATGCTCATCATTACATTAAGGCATTTAAGTTGATAAAATAATCTTTTTCCTTTTCAGCAAGGGATATAATCACCTGTCTTAGCACTAATGGGGTTTAAGCACCCATACTATGCTGGATTGAAGTTTTTAAAGAGTCCAGTGTATTTTGCCCAAACTGCAAAATAGGAGATTTATCATATATGATGTATGGTTTCCTTTTAAAAAGGAAATTAGGTTTACAGTTTAATTTGGTCTACTCTAAGCTTAATTATCACAGAGGGCTGGGGGATATGGGCTTAATTTGGATATACTGACTACTGCATCTGTACCCAGTAAGCTCCATTACCATTGAGTAATCAGTGTGCATAAATGCCTGCAATACAAATGAAAACATGTGAAAGTAACAGAGATCCTACCCATGGTGCTTGCTGAGCACTGAATACTGCATATCATATACAGTTTCCTGTAAATTGCTTTAACATATAATTTAAAACTAGATGCAAAAATAGATTAATAAATGGAAAGAACAGTTTTCTGTTCAGAAATGTCTGAGATTTTACACTTTAGCAATACTGTTTCTATATAAATAATTGATTCTTTTACAATAATCCTATGAAAGCTGGAGGCTACAGTGATTTCAAGTCCACACATGTCCCTCTCTTATTATCGACCCAGCACTAACAGGTACACATAGATTGGTAGTGAGGCATTCACATTTTCTTATACAGAGAGGAAAAACTGGTAAGTTTGTGAAAGGAGGGTTGGTAGGTCTGGGTTATGATCCTGGCTAGAAAACAAAACAAAAAGTACAAATTTCTGGGGCTGTACAGCTAAATCTACAGAAATACTATGTGCACAGCCTGTTCCTAGAGCTATGTATTTGTATACCCTCATGTACAGAGAGGGTTAATTTTTTCTTCAACATAAATGGAGTACATATATCAAAACAATAATCTTGTTGTAATGAGCAGCTGCTTCTCATAATAATAAAGATTCTGAAATGACACGTATGACTCATGACGTGAATGAAAAAATACATAGAAGAGCGCAGTTTATAGTAGGTGCTGCCAAACATGGTACAAAGCAAGGTACCCCAGGTTTTGTTTGTGAATGACCACCAACCTTTTCCCAAATGTCAAGTGCAGATTGAAGTCTAATTTCATTTTCTTTAATTACATGCATGTAAATCATCGCCTTCTCTCATTTTGGTGGTTTTTTTTTTTATTATTATTTTATTATTTGCTTCAGTGTGACATTCCTCCTTGTAAGCAAGGACAGCCACGTGTTCTCTCTGACCTTATGCTTTAAGAGAGTTTGAGACATTTCATTGACCCTCCCTCCTCAATTCTGGGGCTAATATGTCTCATTATCTCAGTGCATAAAACTGATTATTAAGTAGTCTTTGATGGAGCAAACAGGCTTCCACTTGTCCTTTTGAATTATCTCAATATCATTAATTGTTTAAAACTGACAATGAGGTCATTCAATTACAGTATTCTCTATACAGTCTGTGCTTAGTGTCACATTGAGGTTGTTATCCAGAGCAGAGGGGGTTAAATTATCAGTATGCTGTTGCCGCTGTGATCCTAATGTAAATGAACATTTGGTGTTTTATTTTTTTCCGTAGCTGCTGGTTACTACGTTATTAGCATATTTGATGCATTTCTCAGCTCAGTTAATAAGCAGTTCTGAAGGCAAAAGATTGATGTTTCAGAAGGGCGTTTATAAACCATTCTCCCTTGCAACAGTATCTGGAACATGTCTATGTGCTATTATGACTAACTGACTTTGGGTTTAGGCCATATGCACCTCCGACAAAGCCTAATCTGTGTTCCTGTCTGCTGCTTAGGTGTTTTATTGCTAGACTATGGCCATCCTATGAATTCCAAACATCTCTTCTTTCCTAATTCCCACTGAAACTAAATTCTGTTTTGACATTAAAGTGTATTAAAGCATTTTGCATGCTTCAGGTGCATTAAAATTATCTGAATACCATTCCTTGTATCAAATATGTTTAAAGTCCTGAAGTACACACGAGTAAGTTTTGTAAAAAGAATTCTAATAAAATATTAAGGAGAGAATGTATGGAAATACAGGAAATACAAAGCAGTGTATTCCTATTAGACTCAGTGCATAGAATAGCACAGAGAAGCAGAGCGGTGTAAAATACTCTGAGAGAAGAGCAATTCAGCTGATGCTAATGGAAGTACAGGGAATAGGCGCTGCAGCTGACTGCTCAGATGGGAAGCTGGTGATGCTCTTTCTTCCTCAGCAACTGTGGTTTTGTACCTGGGCACAGGGGGAAGCTCTGGAGGGATGTTTGAGGGTTTGTTAGGCGAGGCGGCAGCCAGCACCTGGGGCAGGTGCAGCCATAGGGAGAGATCTTCTGGTCCAAGGGCCAGGCTTGCCAGGAGGCTGTGGCACTTGGAACTTCTCCATCTTTTCAGTAACTCTTCCTTGTGATAGATGGAAACTCACCTGTGGAACTCAGACTTTCTGTTCAGAAAGAGAAATTAATTTTAGCTTACCAACTGCCATTCTTCTGCTTATCAAACTATTGATTTCAGTGCTGCTGCAATGCTTTGGGATCCTGAACAGCTTCCAAATCTATATTTGAAACCTATTTCTTTGTTTGAGTACTGTCCCAGGTAATGTGATCAATATAGTTAGCATTAAAGCTCATTAAATGATGGCAGTGCCTTTTGGTAATGACTTGCAAGGTTTCAAATTCTGCTTCAGGAAATAAGACTCTTCAGACAGTTTTGTAAAAATAGATTTTCGTTGAGATGGTTTGTCTTCAGATTTTTCAAAATTGTTCCACTTTCTCCTCTATCTTTTACCCTCACTTGTCTCTGCTGTTTCAGAAGTAACCAGAAAAATAGTGATTCTCAAAGAAACCTTCCAGGTGAAAAATTTATCAAAACTGTTATGTCTGTGCAAAACATTTTGTCTTTGGTGGAGCAGGGTGTTTGACAAAATGACATTTTGTCTAAACTCCTTCAAACAGCCCTCACTAACAAGCTTTCCACAGATAAGCAATGTATATCCTGTTTTTGCTTCATCAAGCTGGGACACTACACTCATTTTGCCAAGCCTCTTGGCAGCTAATATTTTTGTTAAATTGGCTAGTACATCTGTCAGCCCTGGGACAAAGCTAGGTTTCCCACTCTGAACCTTTCAAGTAGAACCTTTTGTAAAAGACAAAATGCTGTATCTACCTTAAAACATAAAGGATCCTCAGGGCATTGGAAACTAATGTGCTGCTTTAATGCAAACATCCCTTGTGAGGGCTCTTGGTCCTTGTATGCTCTGAACAGCAGGAGGAAGAATACATGAATATAAATGAGCTGCACAGCAGTATTCAGAAAATGGAGCTATAAGAGTTAATGAGATGGTGTCCTGCTGCTGGACGCTTGCATGTTAAAAATCCTGATGGTTTTATCCAGCAGCAAGTTTGAAAAACCTGTGCAAAGCTAGTGATTGTGGAGCACCAGTGATGACAGAATGGTGCCTTTTTCCATATGGCCTTGCTACAGGCAAAGAGCCTTTGATATAGCTAAATCTAACAAGGGAAAAAAAACAGAGGGACTGCTAGAAACCATTGACCATGGAGGAACCAAGTAATTATTAATAGCATTATACACCAAACTGCACACGGCTGGTGTGTATATGCAGCTCTGTGTCTAGCCGCATATGGCAACTGGCAGAGCACCCTCTGACTAAAAGCCACTGCAAATAGTACTTAGTTGTGTGTCTTTAAGACTCACCCTGTAGCAGCTGAATTCAAAGGGCAAGTTCCCATTTATGTCACTCTTGGCCCCAAAAGTGCTGCCCCACTCCAGAGAGAAATTCAGTGCGTCTCTTTCTTGCAACGAATGCTACTTTCCCAAATCAGCCACCAGTCTGAGAATGCCCCCCTTTGAGCTACTGCTCAGCGTATGTCTAGCACAGATCAGTCTGACCTATCCCTCCTGTGCTATCCTGTTAATTTACAGAATTAACAGGGTGCATTACAAGGCAGTAATACATCTGCTATGCAATGAGACAACTCTCTACACCGCAGAGTCTCCTCTCACTGTGCTTAGGTGAGATGCAGAGCTGCTTGGCACAGGTGCTGGTGTGATGGATTTGCTCTGCATAAAGTCATGCACGTCCCTAATGTTTCCAGGGTCTCCCAAACCCAAGAGACCACCTCGCTCAGGTGGTCCTCCTGTTCAGGAACACATGAGTAGTAAGAGTCATGTATCTGAAAGCCCCTCAAAGGCTGATCCTGAAGAGCTTAAGAAGAGCTCTAAGGTCTAGGGTCATGCAGGATGTCCACATGCATTGCACAAGGTTTGATGGGGAGAGAGTTGTCTGAAGAAATTTCACATCCCTATTTACCTACAGGAACAATCCAGTCTATTAAATATTATTTTAGAAGCCTGGGGCCCATAGCCAGCATCAGAGTGAAGTTTAGCTAAGCATGGGACTTGTTTATACATGTTCAGTGATTATCACCCAGCTGGTGCATTTTTCACTCTTGGTATTTGAGAATTAATAAACTTGCTGAGTGACAATTCCAACCTCATCTCTAATGAAATTAGCTTCCCTGGCAGGAAGTGATGAGCACAGTTTTGACGGGAGATACCAGGTGTCATTCTGATACATTTTTTGCAAGCTATTTTTCTAAGGACTTGTTGACATGCAGGAATAGTCTAGAATAGTAATTTTTTTTAAAAAAAAAAAAAAAAGCAAACATGCAGGGATACTTTTCTTTTCTGATAAGAGTGTGTCTACGGAGATACTGAAGGTCATGTGCAGGCCAGGGTTTGCCAGCCATCTCTCCTGAGGACCTAAACTAGGCATGCTGTAACCCTTCAGTCACAGGTCCAGTTCCTAGCCGAATACCAAGGTCTATGAAGGAACCTGCAATATTGTAATGTCACATATTCATGGAGCTCCTCTGTACATTGCAGACCTCAAACAGATACCTAACAGCTGCAACCTTGCAATTCTTTGTTCCTGCCTCTCTGAATTTTGCTTCTTCTTTCTGTTGCCAGAGACAGCATGATTCTTAAAAGGGACTCAGAGATCAAGTGCTGAGATGGGTGGCTTCAGTGCAGGTGCTAAGATATGGTGCATTTCTTAGAGAAGAATAGCAGTGTAAATTAGCGTTGAATAGCTATTGCACTTTAAATTCATATGTTGGCTTATTCCATAACAGTTTCCCCATGGAGATAAATCCTCAGGGTATAAGCATCGTTCAGTCTTGGAAGAAATGATACATTGCAATTAGTTTTGTGATTTGAGTATTTTTCTTAAATGAGATCTTTAATCTTCCTAAACAGAATCAATTCTCAGGGCAGAGGTGTTTCCTGTAAACCCACTAATAACATTTTGACTGAAATGCCTGAAAGAGATAATTACCTAAAATGCTTCTTGTGACTACTTCTGTTCAAAAGCTGATGTCCCTCCCCAGCAAATCACCTGTCTCTGTGCAATTGTGAATGATACACTATTTGGGAATCTCTGCCTTGTTTGTTGGAGAGGCTTGAGTGATGATGGGTACAGCTGTGTTAGTAGACTAAAGAAAATATCAGAAGTTGTCAATATCGAATGAGTCTTTCTAGCTGAAACAACAGTCTTGCTATTTTTAATCTGTATTTGAAAAAAAAAAATTAAAGGAAAATGTCTTGGACTTCGAACAGCTTGTTGCATAGCAATTTCTTCTGGGAAGAAAGATTTTTCAGAGAAAGGGGATGGCAATTGCTTTAAAAGAAGCGAGCTCTTCCAAGCAAAGAGCCAGCTGCACTCCCATGACATGCAGGTGCCCAAACCAGGAACAGCAGCAAACGCTGCTCAGCCAAGCAATGCTGACCAAATCCAACAGACGCAAGAGGAGTGAGGTCAAACTTTGGAGGCTGAGGTCAGAGTCTTATAGTGAGGCATGGTTTGTTAAGAGTAAACTCTGCACAATTAAGAGAGTTTCTTGCTAAACCTCTGCTCTTTGGGGTTTTTTTTGGTCTATGAAGAGGATAACTGGACTAGATGTGCAGGAGCCAGAGGAATGCTGTAGCAATGAGGCTCTGCAAAAGCTGCGGCACTGATTTGACGGTCTAGTGCACCCAGTTTATCACCTTTCATGCGTTAAAACACAGAGGGGTGTTAAGTCAGCTGCCTATATGCAGGCATTTATTAGCATTTGATATATCCTAGAATACCTCACCCAGCCTTAGGCTGCCAGTCCTGAAGAGGCCATGTCTCCTGTGAGCCCTGTGTCATATCAGTCAGCATTGTTCACATGCCAAATGTCCATCTGGAAAAAAGTAAAAAGTGAAGAGAGAGGGGAGGGGAGGGGAGGGGAGGAGATTCTTCCATAAGGTAGGACTCTGCCATACTCTGAATCCTACTCTAAAATCAACCGGATTTCATGTGTTTTCAGGTAGATCATGTATGTGAGCTAAACACTTCAGGTTCCCGTTATAGTCCATAGAGATACAAAAGCAATGCTAGAGAATGATTCACTTGACTAATGCAGGATGAGATGAGTTACTCCCTAACAGTACCTCTTTCCTTCCACTGATTGAAATGGGATTGCAGACACATGTTTGTCCATGGAAAAATATTTGCATTTGGTCAAATGAACTGCACCTACACTTCTAAAAACAAGTACATATCCAGGCTCCAAATCATTGTTTTCTCTTTTTGGGGAAAAAAAAAAGACAAACCCAATCTCTTTCCTCCCAGATCAGTAGCAAGACTCTATTTAACCAAACCAAATCCCTACACATTTAAGACCACCAAAAGATGATGTTGCAAATCCAGAGGATTCATTATATCAAAAAAATCAAACAACTTATACACAGGTGTTTAAGAAAAAAGATGTAGGCAGACCGGAGAGGGTCCAGACAAGGGCTACAAAGGTGATCAAAGGACTGGGAAGCCTGCCATGTGAGGAAAGGCTGAGAGAACTGGATTTGTTCAGCCCTGAGAAACAAGGCTTAGGGGAGACCTTATCACCATGTTCCAATATTTCAAGGGTGGCAACAAAGACAAAGGAGACTCCCTTTTTACAAGGAGTCACACGGAAAAGACAAGGGATAATGCGTACAAGTTACTGCTGGGGAGATTCTGATTGGACACAAGAGGAAAATTTTTCACGATGAGAACGATCAACTGTTGGAACATTCTCCCCAGGGAAGTAGTGGATTCCCCAACATTGGACACTTTTAACATTCAGCTGGACAGGGTGCTGGGCCATCCTCTCTGGACTGTGCTTTTGCCAAGAAAGATTGCACCAGATGATCCTTGGGGTCCCTTCCAACCTGGTATTCTATGATTCTGTGATTCTATGATATGTAGTTACTTTTGATTTAAAACAGTGTTTCAACAGAGATTTCAATGACTAGAGCTATTCAGCTAGGAGTAAAAATAAGCATATACCTCATTCCACTGAACCTACACTATTTTAGTGAAAGCCAGCTAATGTGACTTAGTATTTGAGATTCAGCATTCAAAGTGTCTCATCCAGCTTTTAACATAGTAGAGCAACCTGAAGAGTGTGTTGAAAATCTAAGGATAGAAAGAGGTCAATGAGAAGCAGTTCTTCTAAATGGCATGGCCCCTTTTTTTCTCAGTATGCTCCCAGTCAGCATGCAATTAAAGAGAGGGAAATGGAACTAGGAAAATAAAAAGTAGGATTTTTATTTAACCGTTGACTTTAAAACAAAACACTAAAGCTTCAGACAAGTGAAGGGAAAAAAATTAATTTTGAAAACTCTTCAAACACAAAAATAGTGGGTTTGGTTATTAAAAGGGGAATTAAATTCACTAAGAGAGGGGCACATGACAAGGACAGAGGTACAGCTTTTATGTCAAGAGAAAAAAGTAGTTAAAGATTAGGCCATTCTAAATAGTCTCAAGAGCTGTAATGATGACATCAATAAAAGAAAAAAAAAGTGACATTTAAAATCAGGAATTTCCAAGGATGGAAACCTATTAAAATGAACAGTCTTCAAAAAGAAGAGATACAGAACACACTATCTGGAACTGGAATTAGATGATTAACTTTTTAAATATTGTATAAATATATCTTTTGTGAATAACAGTACTGCAATATTGGAACTTAAATCCACATAAGTTTTTTTTACTCATTGATATTCAGACCACTGCACAGGAAACCTTCAGCATTAAGAATCTCGGGTATTTCAGGTATGAAGACTAGTCCAAAGTTTCTTACTGGAATTATACTATCTGTAGTTTGCTCTCCAGTCATCTCAGTGGACAATATCAATTTTTCCCTTATGTTAGGTAAACATTTATATGACAAATACTTAGTAGCAAGGGAAAATTCATGAACAAGTGTATGATTTGAAGGTAATTCATCTAAACTATTCAACAAGCAACCATCTGAGCTGAGGAACCCTTACAGCAGTTCACAAATGAGATCTTTTTCAAACCGCTGGAAGAGAAAGGAGTAGCTTTACAGCTGGCATTGGCTTAGTTATGGCTAGCACTAGCATGATCTGAAGCAACAGTTGGCAGACTGGCACAACTGGACTTGATGTGTTTGCACCCATTAGAGCTCCCTTTAGCAGAACAGGTCCAGAATCTCTGCCACTGCCAGAAGCAGACAGGTAGAGGGGAGTGTGTGGGATGCGAATACGCAAAGGGTACCTCTGAGATATGTTGACTGGATGTCAAAAGGAGAAGAAGTTAAAAGGAGTCCTCAGGGTACAGTCCTCTCTCTGGAGTTTCTGTAGGTTATGCTGCAGTCACGCTGTCTTTTGCTCATTGCTGGATATCAGCCCTCCCCCAATAATTATGTACTAACTTTTGATCAGAAGGATTTAAAATTAAACACTGGGACATATAAATGTGATATTAGACAAGGATAAAGAGCCTTGTCATCTTGGAGCCTTGCTATCTTTGTTATCTAAGGCAGGGTTTTCTCAGCTTCTTTGCTGTCGAAGAAAAACCACCTTAGCCAGGTAATCCTCATCACCCATGCCCTCTGAAGACAAGATTGTCTTTTAATGTGTGATATACAGGGCAATTACAGAAGGTAGTGCTGACATAAAGAAGGTTTATTTAATTTTTATAGTTCTTGATGAAATTTAAAAGCAGAAAATAAGGAGAAAGAAGGTGGGCCAGCATCCTACAATCAGTCAGATGTTCACAGAGCAGAGCCACTGCTCTGCAAACCAGTCATGCTGTTCAGAGAACAGACACGGTGGCAGTCATCTCAGCCAGGTTTGGACACACAAAAGCTTTCAAAAGTGGGTCTAATAATCCTCCACCATCTGTACTTTCCAATCCAAACAAAAACATTTTTCCCACATCTTAGCCACCTTTCTCAGGGAAAAATGAATTTTATCTGGAAGTGTTTATTTCTCTTCCTTGACTGTGAGGAGACAG
>NW_009596259.1:0-444 GCF_000690535.1 Cariama cristata | reverse complement strand
AGCAGATTGCCTGGCCATGTTCAACCTCTACTTCCCTCCCTGTGTCCTTTGAAGATGTGCAGTCTCTGTCAGATCAAGGAGG
The DNA here is from genome assembly GCF_000690535.1 of Cariama cristata. NCBI lineage: Eukaryota > Metazoa > Chordata > Aves > Cariamiformes > Cariamidae > Cariama > Cariama cristata. The sequence goes on along the minus strand of NW_009596259.1, from coordinate 362 downwards.
AAAGCACTCTGCTGGGATCATTCACATCACCTCATCCCATAGCTCCATCGTTCCCTCCTCCATTTTTCATGAAAGCCAGTCCAACAAGGTGGACTTCAAATCTGAACGTGGAGAAGAGGAGGAGGAATGTGTTGAGAAAAGATGCGGGACAGATAATAACCCTAAACCCTTCACCTATTTTATGTCCATTGTGGCAAAAGGGCCTCGGTGGAGAGCTTCAGCATCAGCTCCATCGCTTCACTGCAGCTTGGTGCCATCTTCGCTCCTGTAGGCCCTGAATCTGCTCTTGTATGTGAAGTCTGTAGGAACCCGAGACGAGTCTGGGACAGGGAGAAGTGAGAGGCCAGGGAGGTTTTCCCCAG
>NW_009596258.1:37397-40290 GCF_000690535.1 Cariama cristata | reverse complement strand
TATATATGAAGTATTCTGGACCTTTGCATTGTGTGTGCATGTAAGCAAACAAGATTTATTTTTTTTTCCAAGATATTACTCATAATTAGGAACTCTGACGTAAGTTAATGTATGAATCTAGAAGTACTGTAAATTGTATCAAGTGTTCTAGGAAATGTATGGATTTACATCACCATTTTAAAACGACAAAGATTTTTCCTGATAAATATATTTTGAGCTATAAATCACATTTTCACAATTACATTTCATGTTACATGCTAAGCTACACATTTCTCTATTTGTTCCTTAAAAACGTGAGATCAGACTATATTTCTTTCTCTATGTTTTGGCTAAAGGAGGAACATATACATGTGCACACAGAAGCACAGTGAAATAAGTTGAGTATTCATTAAGTATAAAAATATATTTTGCAGTTTGCAGACCATTTTTTTTAAAGCTTTTTTTCTTTCTCAGGTCTCCACAGCTAACAAAAATTGTCTCACTAATCATCACTGAATACGACAAAAACAATCTTGAGATTCTATTATGACAGCGAGACAACTTTGGTTAGCTAAAGCCTGACCCCATGGTCAGATCAAAGGCTACTGTTACAAAACACAACTGATTTTAAACCTCTCCCAATGTTTCGGAGAAATTCAGAAACAGCTTAAATTAAAAAGAAAAAAAAAAAAAGAAAAAGAAAACAACTTTACTTTCAATCTTCATGACATTGGGCATCACTTACTACAAATTTTTATGTGAAAGACTGAACTAAGTAACTTCAAATAATATCAATAAACTAAAATATCAAAACAAACAATTTCAGATAACTGAGTACCTTCATGCCTATCATTCACTCTAACTCTCTTACCCTAACTTACAAGGTCTAATACCTTACACTTCTCACTTGCAGAGTGAAGCGTTACGCAGTATGTGCAACAATAGAAGAAAGTGGCCTATAGAAAGGAAAAAGAGAAGGAAAGTAGTAATGTGCAGTTCTTCAACATGAGAAAACGAGGATGTTCTCAGAAAAGGGGATATACTTCAGCTAGAAAGGAAGATACATATTTTTCCTTTACTATATTTACTCAATATTGACTGCTAAATTCCTGCCAATGTTGAGAACCTTTTTCAACAAGCTAAAGAAATCAGTACCATAGCATCACTCATGTCAATGAACTTCTAACAACCCCCCATGCTATACGTTAAGAACATCCTGACAGCCTGGCCGAATTTAAGAATGGCAAGAATGATCACTGCACCTCACATGACAGGATTCATGCTGCCCACAAACACTACACAGGTGCTTGCTGTAACAGGTCCAGATTGCTAACCCTTACAGTCAGCAACAGCTCTCACTAATAATTAACTATCTGGATCAACCACGAACACAGTAAATCAATGCTTGCATTACAAAATCTACCCTTAACCCTAGATAATGAAATTCTAGAGATGTGAAGAAATAAACACATGTTCACAATAATCTTCTGAACAACTGAATCGGTTGTGAACAACTGAATTCTTTTTCTAAAACTGACACAGATGCTGGTGTCTAACAATTGCCTTCATCCTTTAGCCTTGACACACTTTACACTGTTGGCTACTTTCAGCTTTTGACTTAGAAAAAAATATTTCTATACTCTCTCTCAGTAGACTTTCGAGCTGGTGGACAACTCTTCCTGAATTCAGGGAAGTCAAATGATTCCAATCTATACTCATTTCCTTTTTAACTTGCTTTCCTAATGTTATGTATCCTTTTTTCTATAAAGTCTAGTTCTGATCCAATGACCAATTAAACTGTCAGAAACATCCCAACTGACTTGGATGTACTTGTACCAGCTCTGTTTTTTCTCCTGGATAGATTCAGACAGGGTGCAACACAATAACTGAGATCCTAACTTTGTTACTATCCTTTTTCCTGTTACTTCATTTGACAGGTGATGAGAGCAAGGCCTGTTCATCCTTCTTGAATTTGCCAGGGACCAAAGTATTAGCAACAAGTTGTTCCTGTTTCGTATTATTGAAACTTTACTCGGTATAATTTTTCCATTGCTTTATCTGTTTCAAAAGAAAAGAGCAGAAAGAATCATTGTATTTTCTTTGGTTTTCTGAGCTGCAGCAGTACTCTGTTCACTTTGTTAGAACTACATACTCTTTTTGTACTCCTGCTTCTGAAGTTAACCCTTTAGAAAGAGGGTAACCAAATAATACAGCGTACTAGTGGACTCTGAGTTATCCTTTAATCCTCTTAAACTGCACAGAGAAATACTATAGAGGGCGATCAACTCCAAATAGTGACCTTAAAAGAAAACTAGACAAAAAAAAATTAAAAAAAAAAAAATCACATTCCTGCAAGACATAGTAAACTGTGTTATAAACCTGCTTAAAACTTTAATCTACACCTAAATTCAGATAAGGAAACAGTCCTGCTTTTTGTCTAAAAAGATAAAACAGAACAAACCCACCTTAATTACTTACCTTCCCCTAAAGCTGGGTTTACAACTCTCCTTTTAAATGTTTCATGCTCTCCTGCTATTAAGATTTTCAGGAATTTATAACAGACCTCTATTATAAACAGGATAAATACTGGAAACAGTTCTGCCAAGAATTATTATTTAATATGTAAAATTCCAGGATTTCTTTAGACTTGCCTTGCACTGTTATCAATGGCAAATATAAGACTGGTGTTTTTTCTACAAAACCACCTTTCAGTACTAGTAAATCACAATACAACCCTATTTTTCAAAGCCATTTAATTTTAGGGTGCAGTTATGTTTTAAAGTTGAATGCTTTTCATTTAGCACTCAGACTATTATAAAGGTGCCACCACGCTAATGAGCCAAAGCTTACAATTTGATACAACTGAGCAACTGCTGATGCTTGCATGCAAGGTGGCTATAGGACTTGATCTTGC
>NW_009596258.1:12632-37376 GCF_000690535.1 Cariama cristata | reverse complement strand
GATGCCACGGTTAATTTCATGGATCTTGGTGCCTTCAGGGAAGAAGTTGGGTTTCTCATTTGCCATGAAGACTTTAATGCTTTATTAGAGGATTTCCAACATGTCAAGTAGCCTGCATCTGGGATATAAAATTAAGTTATCAAGAAAAAAATAAAATTAATATTGTATTTCATGAAGCAGATAAAAAGCAAAACAGTTGGGTAATTATGATAATTGGAGCCACAGAGCATCTATCTAATAATTTTATTAATATATGTTTTCATAACGCTGATTCATCAAGAGTACACAAAGAAAATTCTATTTTTTTTAATTACAAATAGAAAATCTGCCTTCTTGGTAGTGAAAGTAGTGGAGATACAAAAATATATCACCTCAAATAGATTTAGATCATGCTGATACTAGTGCATATTTGTTTAACTTTTCTTACGAAGACTCTGAATAAAGCTATAGTAACCTACACAAAGACTCAAAGCTAGCAGAACTTGGAGAAAATTGTAAAGTGACAATTAGGCATGAACAATAAGGCTGGGGGTTTTTTAAGTAGGACGAAAATGTATTTTCAAAGACGAACACTCAGAAGCCTGTAAGGATTGCCCTGCAGAGGAGGCATCTGGTTAAATCTCTTTTTAGCATTGCATCAGTTTTTCAAACTTTTAGAAATTATCACAGCTTGAAATTAGTAGGATAATCAGATGATGTGAACATGGCCTAAGTCTCATCATACTTTCACTGCACAGATAAACATTTTCAGTGCATCAGTGAATACGCACTGGTCACATAAACTGTTCCACTACTGGCCCCAAACATTACACCAACCAAAAGAACAATGGTTCTCAATTGTTCAAATATTTATGCAAAGAAAGTAAAAGCGAAAGAGTAAATCAATATTGTTCTTCTGTCTATATGCTCAGGAGAGGTGAGCAAGTTTTTTTAGAGAAAATGTGTACTTCTATGTGTACAGAACTGATGATGTTTTTATTATTGGAAGAAAGAGGAAATTGTGTAACCAAGTAAGAACATGCTGATACCAAGTGAAATTCTTTCCTTGCATAGTAAGTTATTGGCATATTTGCTTAAAGATAGCTTAAGGAGAAATTATTTTTCATGACAGAGGTCAGTTTCAAAAAATAAATGGTTAAATTTTTGCCTGAGATCCAACATGCACCTTAAAAAAAAACAGTTAGAAAAAAAAATTCAGAAAGTGAGATCATATCACCAGGATATTAACTCTGTAATTAGCACATCTTATTTCCGTCAATTTTAGTGTAGTAACTACAGAAACTTTAACAATAGTTGCAAAGACAGACTTCGTCATCCCTGGCTTTTAAAGGACTTTGATATTTTAAAGAAAATATTTTAAAGAAAGCAATTAAAACAGTGACTTCAGAAAAGTGACACTGCAATTATTTAACAGAAAGCATAGATAGCAGAGTTGAAGTTGTAAAGTAAACCAAAGATTCAATGGCTGTTATTGAGAACTGGTCACAAAAACGATATCACATGTTCTTTACGTACCACTGGGTTTACATCCTACTTGATGACAAATAAGTGAAACTCACAGATCCAACACTCCTTCAGAACACTACTGAACCATCTTCAGTCCATTCCTGAGTTCCCTAAGGATCTCAAGTAGCTTCACTATCCAATAAGCTCTGACATAATTACAGGACAAAATAATTTGGCAGTAGGTTATACAATTGGCACCACATGTTTTACCTTCCAAAAATAAGCAGGAGGGGCAAATAAACTAGTTTAAAGTCATTACCTGATAAAGAAAGTATTTTTCCAGCAGTTATCTCCCATTGACAAGCAATGAAACACTTTTAAATATAACTGTGTATTGATAATATAAAAAGAGCATCAGTAAAAATATATTACCATCACATCAGTAATTGAGACATAGCAGCATTCTGTTAGCTTATTTGTACATTGCCTGAACAGAAAGATAATGCTGATCCAGATACTTAGCATATGATCTGCATCTCTTTGGTTATTTATTCTGAATACAACTGCTGTGACACACTTCTAAAGCTTTTAATGTATCATAAGATTGGCAAGGCCCTTTCATTTACATAATTAAGGCAATTATAGCCATTATAATTGAATGCAACACCACTTTAATGGTCTGGACTATATTTAAGCTTCCAGCTTTATAATCCATAAAAGCTGGTTGGCAGAGAGCAAAAGAAGATAATGAACATATCCTAAAAAAAGCACGCTCTCATGACTATCTAAAACAGTTTAATAGAGTTTGTTGTGCTACATGGGCTAAACTTTCCTAACAATTTGGATGTTTTGGGGATGCTAGGACTGAAATTGTCCATGAATTGTTTAATGACCTGGCTTAAAATGAATGATTATCAAACATAAAATTAAACAGCATTAATTATCTTCTTTCATCATAATGGCTGATCTAACTCTCTTAAAATTGTAGCAGCACGCACAAGACCACCACCGAATGATACACTGAAGGTAACATTTTTGCCTCCAAAGACATATTTACCATGAGATTTTGTTGTTTTTTTTTCCTCCCTACTAAAAAAGAAGCGGAAAGGAAATAAAGAAATCAACCAGGCTAATCAAAACTTTCGTAATAAACCAATTTAAAGCAGTCTCCTATACAGAAGTCTTTTTCTTTGTGAAAAGTACATGAATACTTTGTAGGAGTAAGAAAACAACTCTGAATGACTAATTACACATCTTGTATAGATCGAGTCTTTACCTAAAAAGAACCAGAGTGTCTAAATGACCCTGAGTGTCTGAATAGTCCCAGAGAAATCAAGGACTTAAAAAAAAGGCAACACATCCTAAGTCTTAAGTGTCCATCCCATGTGTGTAAGCTCGCTCTCACACACCGACTTGTAGTGAAGCAGCCAGTTTTGCTTGAGACGAAGTTTGGGAAGTTCACCCTGAAACTGGTCCCTGCGCACAGGATGGACAAGGCCACCGAGGAATCTCAGCTGTGCTCGTGTCCTCAAACATCCACACCTGTTTTGAAAGCTGCAACTGGCACAGGACATACATGCCCTTGGTGTCCTGTGATAAAAGTACTCACACAGTGAGCGGAGATGCAGCACTCGCATTGTTTTAGACACTTAGAAATTAAAAACTGTATTATTCTAATACTTTTAACACAGGGCTAGATCTGCCTGTTAAATGCCCATTTGCTGGTAACAGAAGAAACATGAGAAGCAACTTCTCAAAGTACAGCCCACCACAGCAGGCTAGAACTGCTTTCCACAGCCTTGACATCCAAGGAATTTTCCATTTAAATGTAAATTTGGGGACGTCATATACCTGGATTTGACAAAGCTGTGCAGATTTGAGTATCCAAGGCTGTCAAAAGTAGCCATAAAAAGTGGAAGGACTTGGAAATAACAAAGCAGCCCAAAGGGAAAGCAAAGAGGAAAAGGTTCTGAAGAAGACTGCTGTTGCAAAGATGCTTGGAACTGTGAGCAAAGAGTTGTTTCCAGCGATAGGTGAGCAATATCCCAGCTTTCCTTTAGTGCTAATAGCTGTTTGTAATACCGACAACAAGCATTTAGTTAACAATCCTTTCTAAGGATTTCACTTAATCCTGGCAACAATAAAATGTTCTTTTTCACAGTGTCCTTGAATATGTTTCTGCGGTGTTATGGGGGTTATTTTTCATAAACATAGCATAAACAGCTTTTTGCATTCTAGCCTTTTTTATACAAACTATACCATCATGGAGTGGAGTCTCCCCTTAATCCTTTACTTCTTACTTCTCACAGTCAGGTTCAATGGAATTTTAATTTGTTCTGCAATTATGACTTCATTGCAGAAAATAAAAAAAAATATAAATCGCTGTTAAAACACATGTTACTTTCTGTGGTTTTTTGTTTTTTTCTTTTTTTTTTTTCACACTATCAGCTCCACTCTGATTCTAATTCATAGTGTACTTTTTACTACAATGCCCCTGCCTCACTGCTCTACTTGCATTTGTGGTATCACTTCTTTTCTGCAAGACATATATTTCTATCCCTTGTTCCCAAATATTTTAACCCCTGTAAAAACAGAAAGCAAAACCCAAAATTCCTTTTTAGCCAAAAGATCATCTATTAATGACTAACCATTTCTAGTTATCTTTTTTGAACTATAAAGGTGTTTAAAGGAAAATGAACACACTCTGTTCCATGCAAGAGAAGTTTGAAATTACAAAAGAAACTCATGCATTTGAAGCAAAAATGATGAATGGAGTCACCTCTACAGCGTAACAACAGGTTACACAGCTACATCTCCATTTCCACAGCCCTTCAAACACAGCCACAGGCCCTTCGTATTCCTCACACACTTTACCGTTTAGTCTCACCTGTCTGACTAAATTGTGGGGTCTTCAAAACTCCCCATCTGCCAAGTTCAATAGTCTCCAGCCGCGCCAGGGGAAGAAATGAGGAGGCATTTCTTCACAGAAAGGGTCGTTGGGCATTGGGATGGCCTGCCCAGAGAGGTGGTGGAGTCACCATCCCTGCAGGTGTTTAAGAAAAACCTGGATGTGGCACTTAGTGCCATGGTCTAGTTGACATGGTGGTGTTGGGGCAAAGGTTGGACTTGATGATCCCAGAGGTCTCTTCCAACCTCATTGATTCTGTGATTTTCTGTTCGGGTGTGCTTTTCCACATCATGCCTGGACAAGACATGGGAAGCACCTAGGTTCCAGGGAAAAGAAGCCTGGGTTGTGGTGTGCTCTGGCTAAGCCCCAGGCTGGATGACAAGGGGACCAGAGGATTGTGGGCATGCAGGTCAGATACACCTTCTCATTCCAAACACATTCTCCGTCATTCTACACCACATTAGATTGCTCCTAATCACACTACATTAGATTACTACTAATTATGATGAAGAAGTCTCTTTTTACACAGGGATTTTGATTAATGAAATAAGATACTGCTGACAATTTTACCTGGCTCAGCATCACTCAAGCAAAAAAGAAAAATTCTGTTTAAGAACCTAAAAAAGATTCTTGCAGAAAATTTATCTTAACAGTGAAGGAATAAACAATAAAATTGGCTCCATTAAGTTTCTGTTATTACACAAACACAGCAATGAATGTTAAATAAATGGCTTTTACAAACACAATAATATAGTAGTTTTATGCTAGCAAATTCCCTTTCTATCATGTCACAGATACAGAAATAATTTACAGATACAAATGAATTCCTGCTAAGATTATTAGTCTGCTATCTTAGAAAAAACCTAACATTTATAAAATATAAAGACACTAAAGCAATAAAATCTGATTAAACAATAGTACTTCCTATTAAAAATCAAGTAAAAAATGGTCTATAATTCACCTTATATACAACAGCGAGAAAAAGATGACATTCTTAATGAATTAGCCTGACCAAATTTCAAAGCATAAAAATCTACAATGCATCAATTTTCAATTTACCCTCAAAGAGTTTCTATTTGTATACAATGGATACTTATAGCTCAACATCAGTGCAAATGTATATAATGAATAAAAATGAAAAACAGTATTTGAGCTTGCATGCCTGGACAAATACAGGTGTAAGATGAACAGCTTTGAGATTTAAAAGTGAATACTATGTATTATAGAATAAAAAGCAAATGGATATTTACTGCTAAGTCAGCATCCTCTAAAGAACTACAATGGATACACAATAATACATTTTAGTGTTGTAGTATCTTTAAAATCACAGAAGATTTCAGAAACATTAGTTCAGTACAGTTCAGAAACATTAGCAGAGTAAGCAAGCTTATCTATAGAGAATGTCTTTTCCTCTAACAAGGAAACCAAGTCACACTGTTAGAACCTATTGACATTTAAATCAATGGCAAGATTCACATAGACACTGGTAGTAAAGGCAAGAGCAGAAATACTATAAATATAAATAATACTGTAATACTATAAATATAAATACTTATAAATAGGTTTATAAAATGTTGCTACTGTCTATACTCCAGACTACTGAGACCACCTCCTTCTATTTACTGCGTACATTCTTCAGAGAAAGTTAACAACCAAGAGTAGTTTCTCCATGATAAAATCCAGCATGCATCTCTTTGTACTTCTTTTTATAGGCAAGTCACTTATTTTCTGTAACAAGCACGGCAGCGTAAAATTAGATGCTATAATTAGATCTTCTGGGAAATATCTTAAAACATACTAACATGTTTGTAAATAAACCCTGAACAGCACTATAACATAACAGTAATTCTCTTTGGTGGGTTATTTTTGTCTTATTTGAGGTTTGAAAGTTAAATTTTATCCTTGACCACACAGCATAAACTCCTTCATCTTATAGATGGGAATTCTGCTCATTGACTCATTTAAATGGTTCCTCCTGGCTACTCCACAACTGATCACTGATAATATCGGGCCTAATTGGTCTAGTTTGGGATATAGATTTTAGTCTGTTGATGTCCTGGAGTTAATCTTGCAGAAGAGAAAAAGGGAATTATGAAATACTACTATCTGTCCTTGAAAGGTAATAATACTAAGTAGAGATTAAGGAGTTAACACAAATGTTATTTTTGGCCCTAAATCTCTTTATTTGTGAAGTCTGGAAACCGCTTAGTGTCCTCTTTGAATGCAAACAAAACAAAAGCTCTTTTTTGGCATCTATACCTGTACTATACGAAGAGTGGCTGCTATGTAAATAAAATAAGAGGATTTGGGAGAGGGCTGTTTTGCTATTTGTTTAAAAAGAGTCCGTATATTTGTTTTTCAAGCGCTGATGCACACAGAACGAAACAGAATCCACAGTGTCTTTAATCCTACTGTTACTTATCCTCATCTCTCCATAGCAATTAACGATTCGGCAGTATTCAGAATAAAATAGGATGCAGCTGAGAGAGCAGCTATGTTCTGTGATTAAAGTCTTTCAGATACGCCAACCAAAAAGACTTTCAGCATGCAATGTTGCCTTTGCACTTCCTTCTGGCAAAAGCTTACACTCAAAGAGTATGACACCGATAGCAGCTTCCTATGTTACCTATATAGTCCTCCTCCGATGACCAGATAAAGAGAAGCCCCCTTTTTTTTTTTCACTAAGTCTACCTCTGTTATTTTAGCGAAAATATCAAGTGAGTTCTTACCACAGGATTTATTACAAATTAACTCAAAAACTGTTGAGAGCAAATTCCTCTATTTCAGTAGCTAACGAAAATGGGTATTTAATATTTTACCCACAATGTTATAGCTTTTTCCATCTAAACTGCAGGACTTTCAACCGATTCTGAGCTTTTGGGCATGACTGTATGTCCCACCAGCATATTTGACTTTCACACTGAGTTTTTTTAGGCAATTGCAATGGTCATTAATGATGTTCGTTAACATTAAAAGAAGCTCATGCACTTGAGAAAATATTTTGAATACATTAACCTGCAAAATGAAACATTATTGTGAAGCAGAAAGTTCAGTTGTGACTACAGTTCATTCAACTTTTTTTTCTTGCTGCTTTCTACCCATTATTAAGGTTACAAAATGAAATATTTCTTTTTTCTAACAGGACAGTAAAATTCCTGTACCAAAGCCTTGAAATCAGTTAAGAACTTGAGAGAACTCTCTCAAACTCACTCTTCTAATCAGATTTTAAAACTTAAATTTTTATTGTATGTGAGGAATGATGGCAATATGTACTTCTGTCACAGAAATTTGTCCATCTAAGTGTCTATTCACAGATTTCAAATCAATTCAGTACAAGTCAAACACGAATTAGTACCGGACTAGAAAACTGGAAATTAAACTGAAATAAAATTTACTGTTACTTAAATATTGACTGGGAAAAGACACAGCTGAAGAAAAAAAAAAGAGTAAGTAAAGTTAGTGAAAAGTGCCAAATGACATAGGAGCACTCAATAAAACTATTTTTGTTCTAAACCTCACACTTTTTTAAGGAAACAAATTACATTAAGTAAAATGAAAATCTGTTAATGAGACAAGAAAACACTCAGAAAAGTCTTATCACCTTCAGCTCTACTTCTCTATTATTAAGCCACCCAATTTTTCCCAAAGAAATCTTGCTGTTAACATTTTAATCTCAAGTTGGCTGAAAAGAAACATGATTTAAAGAAAGTCAAAATAGCCAACCGCCAAAAAGCTTTGTAATATACTTTGAGTGGATGTCGGTTGCTGAGTTGTACAGTACTAAATAAATGTAACAAAACTTCAAATAAACGTGCTATTGCAGTAGGTGAAAAAATAATTTAAAATGTGAACACTAACAGGTAGCAGGTAAGTCTGTGTCGTGTCTGTGAGTGTCTAAAATTGAAGTTTTCAACCCTCGAGCATAAGGCTGCTACTTGCTAGCTGCAATTGGTATGGACCGGTGTAAATTTTGGTAAAACAAAAGGGGCATTTCCCGAATCCTCCATTAAATAAAGAGACACGGGACAGAACTAACAGCTAGGAGGTTGATGACGCATTGTGCCTCTGCACATAGACTATTTAGTTTGGGAAAATGGAGGAAAGGGTGGTGGGGGTGGTAGGGACTGAAAGGATGGGTCCTGGAAGGAGAATGGCTTCCCAGAAAGAAGAGGTCCCTGAAAAAAGACAGTTAAGATCCTGGCTGGTGGAAAGATGTCGGAGGTGAGGAGAGATCCTGGAGATGAGCGAGACGCACTGAGATGGATGTAGGGGGACTCCCAGGGACCACGGCCAGGAACACCTGATAGTTAACTGCATGCAGCTGCACAGCAGAAACCACGATGATTTTCTGCCGGACTGTCCCAGGTCAGCAGCAACCTCCCTGCTTGGAAGGTAAGGTGAGCTCTAGTAGTGCTGGGTGGGAGGGTGAGAGACTTGAGTGTGAGAGATGAACTTAAGTTGAGGAAAAGCTCTAATCTCACCACTTCTTAAACAAATCCCAGTCTCCAGATGTGCTACAGGTTCTTGTTTACTCTGCCTTGCCAGTGATAGTTACAGAATAGGCCAAGCTGCATTGCAGATGGTAAGTCTACACGCTCCTATTCATTTTAGATAGCTGAATATGGAAGCTAAGCATGCTTCATACCCAAAAAAGAAGCAGAAAAAGGATTGATTTTGTTTTCTGGGCAGTCAGGGATGGGTGGGAGGATGAGTGATCCGAATTGCCAGAAGGTAAAGCAGATGGGGTGGGCAGAGGTGAGTGTTAAAGGTTAACAGGACTTTGTACATCCTTAAAAATGAGTGCAACTTCTGCATTTACCCTGTTGACTGGTCTCCGCTCCTTATGCCAGTGACACAGCTGGTAAGCCTACACTTTGCATCATGCATACTTGTTCTTATCCATCAGACTGAAAAGCAGGACTAGCAAAAACATTGTCCTCTACGACAGGCAAGGGACAGGACTCAGTATGTCTCAGAGCAAAAGCATCATAACAGGACAGAAGTCTTCCCAGTCTTGTAAAATATGCAGCGCACAGAAGCCTGCCTAGATTCTTGTTCCACATAACCACTGGAAAAAAGACTCAGAAGAGCTAGGAAAATAAAAACCTGCAGGCTCCAGCTCAGTGAGATCCCTATATTTACAACTGTGCAAGCTAGTATGACCTGGATACCCCAAATCCTGGCACATACTTGAAAAGGAGATTAGGGCGAAAATAGGACATGAAGCAATGGCTACATCTGGAAAATAAGATAAGGTCCTGTAAGTGCTTCCTCACTTGTCTCTTAATTAACACCCTCACTTGTCTCTTAATTAACACCTCTGTCACTAGTAGTGGTGCCTCCCATTCATTCTGGTTTACCTTTCTCATTCTGCTTCTAAGCAACTCCCTAAGCCATCCCCCTCTCTTCCATACTGCCCATCTTCATTTATTTCTAACTTTGTGTGATCTTTCCCTCTAACACTGCCTCAAGTGCTCTTCATATTCTCCCTCTCTTTTATGGCAGTATGCTGTTTGGGTTTAATTTCTTTCTCTTTTTAAAAATTACTGGAGCACCTGCTGTAATTTATATGATACCCATTGCTCGCTCTAAACTAAAACCAAAACAAAAATATGACAAAGAGACTTTTATTTTATTGTATCCTTTTTTGCTTTTTTTGGTTTGTTTTATTTTGTTACCAACTTACACATCCAGTTCTAGATCAAGTTCTTAGCCCTTTCATTTTTGGATTCAAGCTAACAGGCCCTGCATAACGGTCAGGTTCGACGTTACTGAATGTATCACTAAAATAAGCCAGCTTTCACAAAAACCAGGATGCCTGCACCTGCCTCATGCATTCGTCAGAGAGATGGATTAGATAAACTTCAGAGTTCACTTCCAACTAAGAGTTTCCTATGATTTCACAATTAGGTTCACATATATTTTAAGAGGTAAATCTGTTTTTCTGAATACTGGTTTAACTTTGCTTCCCAAAGGAGTATGAAGTTCCACACCAAGACTATTTCGGGAAAGTTCATAGACATACTTTGCTCCCTAGATACACCATAAATTCAGCAGAGTTTGTCAATCTGAAAAAATGAAAATTTGTCTTCGATAGGGGATGTATTTTAGGAAACTCTCACTTAAGTTATCCCTCAAACTGGAGCACTAATCTTATTTTGCCTCTTTGGCTTCATTAAATTTCTCAGCAACTGACATATGTGTATGCAGCTTAGAACACTTAATGGAGTCCCATTTAAAGAAAATAATTCTATTCTTACAATATTCTTATATATAACATATATATATATAACAAAATACATATATAACATATATATAAAACCCATATATATATAACAATATATATATATATAAAACATATAAACAAAAGTTATAATAAATTTTGTATTCTGTTACAATAATGGTTGAAATTTCAGTAATGATACTCAGCCTGCTTTCGTATTTCTCATGTCTCTTGCCCTTTGGCCTTGTAAAGAAATGATATTCAAATTTCAATGTTGCAGTAAAATGTAGCAGTTGGAAAAGCCCTGTATTTTCCATGCCCTGACAATCTGTCAGGACAGGATTAGTGATAATTCCCATACTCATATAGGATCTTTTTTCTTTCTCTTTTACATAACTAAGCACAAGTAATCTTGATCCCTTGGCAGTATAAATCTTCACGAAGAGTTCATTCTTAGGAGTTAATTCCTAATTAAAAACAATTCCACTTTGTTGAAGCCAATAAAATTTGTCTATAGATGGGTTTTAGTGTTTAAGTACAGGAGTATCAAAAATAGAATGAGCTTGAAAGAACACACACAAAGATAAAAATAACAGCATCAGGTGAAACAGCTTCCAGCAGAGAAAATGCTAATTTTATTCTGGTAACAACTGAGGGCAATGATACCATATTAAAAAACTAACACTGGAGAATGGTAGGCCTTCTACTCACAGAGAGATGTTTCTTGGCCCATAGTCTTATTTCACTTCATGCCCACTGTTAAGCAAATATTCCCACGTCTATGCTGGAGACGCAGAAATTGTTGCTAGTGAAAACTATAACCACATTAATGCTATACTAGACGTCTTATCAAGGGGCCACGTTAACCATATAAGGCTGGGTCTTCCAGAGTTTTTCATTCAGTCTGGCAATGTGAGCTGATTACAGATTTATCTATTTTTTTACAGTTACTACATGAAATTGTAAATTAATGCTTTAAAAAACCTCAAGGCTGTATTGTTTTGCAGAAGGGTCATAGCATAGGGAATATTTAATTACACATATTCAATTAATATTTAACCACACAATCACTGATACTGCTGAAGACCAAAAAAGTGTCCTAAAGGTGTGCTTCTGAGCAGTTTTTTTAATTGACTTGTATGCCTGCACGCAGCTCAATATTTGCAACGGTCATCTCAATTCATTGTTAAAAGAACATTAATTCATTTTTTGAACTAGGAAAAAACAACAGTTTTGGCAGTAGCTACAGCTTATCATAGAAACGGTAAAATTCTCTTGCACAATAAATTTGGAATAGCGCATCAAACCATAATGAAATACCAACATTAACATAATCCAGGAACGTAATGCTGGTTTCTTTTATCTTTATAAGGTTGCTCCAGGAAAAAAACCATAATCTTAAAGTAACTCTGGTGCATTTCCAATAGGCACACAGGACATTTGTGAATAAAGATTTTAGCTTACTCATCGAAAGTGTGACTATACAGAAATAAAAAAAATAAATCTAACAGATCAGTCTAAAGAACTAGAAAACTGCAGACCTCTAGTCATGCTGTTCTTGGCAAATTCAGGCCCATGGTGGCCTAAAACCTCAGGCTATGACGGCTCTCTATTCGGGAGCACTGAAGATGGTATCCTGTTTTGTTTAACAACAATCTTCCAAAGTCACCTGGGAGTCACTGAAATACAAATGTGCTTAGCCACAAATTTTTTTCTCCAGTTGCATCAACGGCTAAGAAGCAGTGCAAAGCAACTGCATTTTCCAGCAGCCAAATCTCATGCATGGTCCAAAAGAAGCTGATTTACTCCTATCGAACATTTTTCAAACAAAGAACTCACTTTTATATGACAGCCTTTACTAATAGTTCCATAGTTTAAGTGCAATTGCTTGCTCCTATGAGCTGTAACAAGAACTTTCAAGTTTCCTTTTTTCAATCACACTTCGTTTTCTTGAATATTCAGCTGAAAACACTGAGGAGCAAGGAATGAATTTTTCTTTGTCTTAAGTACAGCCATAAGGATCTCAAGGAGTATTAAAGAGTAAAAAAGGAACAACAATAACTCATACTACAATAGCTGCATTTGAAAAATACAGCGGTATTTTACTGTAGGCACAATTTCAAAACCCACGGCAAAGAAAACAACCTTGAATAAAATAAAGCTGGTTTTATTCAAGAATAATCAGTGTTTGTGATCACTGTACTCTTCTGTGAGCAAAAATCTTATTTCCTTCTAGAAACAAGCTGTTAAAAATATCATACAAATTACCATCACTCACCTCTCCTATCATTTCTGCCTGCGTTTGTGGATTTGTCAGAAGGGCAAGGGCAACGTCCTTCGCATTTCACTGAGATTTGCTTTCCTGAGGCACAGGCTTGATAGTCTAATTTGCACTGTAAGGAAAGAGAATGACTATCATTAATATAAACATCTTTTATAACAAAAATTACAGCTTTCTAAGTATTTTGAAGCAATCTTTCATGAAGTGCTTACATCTCTGCAGACACAGGTGCTAGAAAAAAATTTCTGCAGTATATGCTACCTTCGTATTAAGAATTAGATTAGATAAAGGCACAAAGTTTTTGTTCCCTAACCTGGCTAAAGTTTCAGGCTTAATTCAAGCATGAATGCACTTGTGGTGTTAGACTGATTTGACTGCATTGGTTTTATTTGTATTCTATGACCAAATAAACAGGGCAACAATATTCATTATTGAAAGTGATTAACAGTGAATTATTACACAATTAATCACTTCATTTCTACCTTTAAGATGACAGTATCCTATTAAAAAGCAGTAAGAAATAAAATGGAAAGCTATGCTTGATGCAATTCTGCACAGTGACAGTCTTTTCCGATATAGAAACAGATTAATTTGTGTGGTTCCGATCTGCATACTTACAGCTCCAGTTCAGAAACCATACAAAAATGAACTACATCTAACCAGGAAATGGAATTGTTGTTTCAAGTATATCAAAATAACATAGTTAAAGACCACATACATAGAAAGAAACATTAATCCAACCATTGTCATTCTTACTGAAAAGATGAAATTTTATTCCAAAACAAAATTTCTTGACATACAGATCTTTCTGCAGGACGTTTTGCCAACATAGTATCAAGAAAAACACAAACCAAAACAAAGTAAAAAAAATATTTAAGTATCTACAAAGAGCTTTTTCAGAAAAGGAAAGGAGGAAGATGGTTACAGAGAACACTTCATCCTTCAGCAAAGGATGGAAGATGCCTCATTAGTCAGGTAAAGGACATATAATTTAAAAGTGTAGGAGTCAGAAAACCAGCTGTAGCAACAAAAATATGAAGTGTTTTCTATGCATCACAATGCTTCAGAAGAACAATCCCACCAGAATTTGTGCCTTATATTCCCTGACTCACCTTCTAACTTCAGCTTAATGCAATTCCATTATACAATTATCAGGATTTCTGGCAAACTCTGAAGTTGAAGTTTTTCTCTTTCTCCTGAAAATGAGTAAGGGGTGGGAACACTGTAGCTACATAAGAAGAAAGAAGCCTCCTGAAAGCCTGCACTTGAGGTTTCCACTAGCATGGAGATACAAGTGCTGTGAATGTACAGAACTTTATCAACCTTTCACGCAGTCAGACTTCTAACCCTGTCACGCTGTCATGCAGTCTCTACCTAGCACAAGCTGAACTGCATCACTGAACTGAAATAACACCTTTCTGCACCACTGCCAATACCAAAGAGACGACATATCAGGAGAGAGAGAAAAAAATACCTCAAATTTTGTGTATTGACATAAAATCATCGTTATAGTTCAGTTCTGATTGTGCTATCTTTTGCCAAAAAGGGATGGTTAAAGGACAATGAGGCTAAAAGAACCTTTCAATTCTAACAAATAAAGAACAACAGATCTGCTCCAATTGAAAGCTATATCAATAGCACTAGTGTCTCATACAGGACCAGAAAATTGAAGCAAAGCAAACAGCTCTGCCTATGTTGACTATGAAACAACTGAATACCTTTCACACACCTGCACAATTATCCTGGCTGTACAGGAGAGTGCTTGCATTAGCCATGATGCCCGCCAGACCTCTTCCCAGACAGTGCATGACCTAATTTATACTTTAATACTCGAAACAATCTTCAGAGTTAGGAGAATGGATCACAGCCCAAATTTAATATGTGTTTCTGTTGAATAGAGATAGCTTCCTTTTTTTTAAGATCGAAGAATTTTTATTGTTCAATCTTAGTAGCTTAAGGAGTTGAACCTATAAATACCTGTGCTTTAGGCTTTGATCACTCCTGTTGGCAACTGAACTTAATGAGACCACCATTTAAAATGGGACATATAAACCCATTTCAGGTTTTTTTTTTTTGAGAATCAGAACATGAAGAGTGCAAAACTAAGGAATACTTTTTTAATTTTTTTAAAATTTCTTGAATCCTTTCCTTGAGAGACTATTTTGTACAGACTCCAGTGCTTCTATTTTGTTTCACTCAAATGTTTCTGAAGAAACCAGTAAATACTTCAAAGCTGCCCCAGTTAACACAATGAGTTGTGAGTTTAGCTCTTTCGATTTATTTTTCTTTAAAGTTGTCTACTCAGTCCTGTTTGCAAACGTTACCCTTTTACACGTTAAGAAAAACTTCACACTCGACACCTGCCACAGGCACCAATACCTGAGATAGTGAGTGTGAGGTGAGCACAAAACACTTCCAAATCAATACTCCCACTCACAGGTATGCTAGAATTTTACATTGACTGAACTCATTTTTATGGACAGGCAGGTAGCAGAGATAGATTCCTGGTCTACAGAAACAACGCAAAATCATGGTGCTTGCACAAGCCAGAAATCAATCAACAGGCTGTTCTGACTATTTTGTATCCACAGCTAATGATGACCAGGAACAGAACTTTGGTTCAAACCTCTTGTCCTTGTTCCCCAAACAATGCACTGGGATATTGCAAAGGCAGCTCAGCTAAACAAAGCTGGGTCAGAATTCCCCCAGCGTTACTCTCATACTGGTAGAACAGCAAGGAACATACCTGAAAAACTCCACAGAAAAAGAAATCTGTGGCATACAGAATATGAGGACACAATGAGAAGTGGTGGTACAACCGAGAGGTAGTGTTGGGAACAGTGACAAAAACATTTGTTTTGTGGGAAAAAATATCTGTCTAGTTTAAACACCAGAAAAACACGTGAACTATTATGTTATGTATAGCAATAAAATAATTCCAATTTATTTGGCTTTATTAGTGACTTTTCTATATAGGGAAAATACGTCATGAAATTTTCAAGAAACTCATCTGTTGCATTTGAAAATATTCCTTATTTATATTGGTTTTAAAAACTGTTAACTGCTTGTGCTACTTTCATCACAATCCCTTATATGCAGGAAAAAATATGATTTTACTTCTGAATAAATCTAGCTTTTTATCTTCTGATCCTGATTCCCCTTTCCTCTTGGCATATCAGTTTCCTACACTGGAGTTTCACCACGTCTCATTTGTATGTTTGATTCTAAGGATGCTTCAACTGTTTGAATTTTCACACATTTTGTTTCAAGACAGAAGAATAGGTACTTCTGACTTCAGAGCAATACACTGCACAGTGCTTAAAAAAAAAAAATAATTTCAATACAGACAAAGAATATGTACCACATCAGGGTCTCTTGGCAATATATTTCAGGATGAAAAATCCCCCATTTCTTTACTGTCAAGTGTTCCATAGAAAAATGCAATTTGTTTACTCATATTCCGCCTGTTTGAAAACCTGTTCAGTCTTAAATGGACTCAACAGTCTTCAACATTTGCTCAAAGCAGTTGTTTAGTGAACTAGAGACAAGCAATTACAATCTGTGGGAAGAACATCAAAGAAGACATGTCATCTTTAGACTTGACTCATGCAGCTTTGCTGTTATTACAGTAAAGATGAGAATAGTTATATTTCTGGAACAACCACTACAGTGTATGTTATTTTGATATACATGAGCTCTGCTCTTAGAACTACTGTTACAGAGTTGAAAAGATTAAATGACAGTAATATATTTCATTAAGCTCCGCCACCTTCCATTCCAAAGCAGCTACCTGTCAAAGGCTGCCAAATGGATCTCTGTGCATTGTACACATAAAGA
Source organism: Cariama cristata (assembly GCF_000690535.1). Lineage (NCBI taxonomy): Eukaryota > Metazoa > Chordata > Aves > Cariamiformes > Cariamidae > Cariama > Cariama cristata. Next base: position 20,681 of record NW_009596258.1, on the reverse strand, counting down.
CCCTACTTTTTGCCCCAAAATGGAAAAAAAAAAAGCCACCTACTTTTCCATGGCAAAATAATGACAAAGTAAAAATACAAGTAAAACACAAATTACTTTTGTGTGCATTTGATTGGCATGAATACAAGGACAGGATACACTTTATTCATTACATTAAGTTCTAAACAATCCCAACGTCCCTTGTATTAGTAAACCAAATTCCAGGTAAATATCACACATTTCCATATATACACGTTTACCTTTAGAAAGCCCCCAAATCATACTCCTATGATGAAGTGTGAACGATAGTATGCATTTCATTAATATATGGGGAGGACATTGATAAAATATGTGACTTAGGAAAACTTTCTGATGACTTCAAATACTCTGGAAATCTCTACAGAAAGGAGTAGTATGTCAGCACAAGTGTCACGTACAGAGATGTACAATCTCTATGTTGAGAGAGGTAAAGTCTCTATGTTAAGTGAAAAAGACTATTCGAGGAATATTTATACAGTCTAGAAGCTTCCAAATTAGTTGAATTTGGTATTTACAACCTTGAACACTTCAACTGGCTGAGCAAACTTACAGCCAGAGAAATTGTGAAGGACAAAGTGTACTATTAGACTGGAAATGAATGAAAGATGAAGAAAATAAATAAGGAGGGAAAAGATGATCTCAGAAATTACAGAAAAAACAGCTTTTAAGTTTGATTTCTGGGCACCTAGAAGAAGAAAGGAGATGGACTATGCTTTAGGGTTTTATCAGGCAAATCATAATAGATCTAGTTTCATCCTACAGAAGAACTTCTAGAAAATAGAGCTGTATTAGATTGCAAGTACCTTGATTTTACCAAGGTGTGTCACACTCTTTTACATTGCAACCTGGTCAGCCATACTGGGAAGTATGCTATTTGTGTGCTCATATTGTAAGACGAGTACAAAACTAGTTGAAAGCAATCCTCAGAGAGTAGCAATCAAGGGCTCACCGTTAAAATGGAAGGCTGCACTGAGTGGGCTTTTGCAAGGGCAAGTCACAATCCTGGAACTATTCTATCTTGGAAGGTGAAATAAAAGATATCCTGTTAAACATGGAAGAGGTTGTAATAACTTTAGAAAATAGAAATATAATAAAAATACTCATATTATTGAAATAGGCTAGAAATATACTGTAATTCAATATCGAAAATTGCTACGTTCTACTCTTAGGTAGACATAATAATCACGTTTAAAATACAAGCTATGGAACAACTGGCTAGACATCCACTCCACAGGAAAAATAAAAATCTAGTGATCATTATGAACAACAGAATGGTGTTTAAAAACCATACCAAGATATATAAACAGGACTGTAACCTACAAAACATGTGAAATAATCCCACACAGCTCTGGTCACGCTTAAAATAGAGCACCCTGTCCAGCTTCGTGACAAGGTTTCTAACAAGACAGGAATTAATTAGAAAAAGTAAAAAAAAAAAAGAAAAAAAAAAAAGACGACTAACAGGAATGATTACAGGCCTAGAAAGTAGAGTCACTGAGAAAGAAGGCTCAAGAAGTGGGGATGTTCAGTCTTGAGAAAAGAGGATTCACGTAACGGCTGTCAAATAGGTAAAAGGCATCTGAAAGATACCTGAAAAGAATACCATGACAAATGTTACAAGAAATAATTGGCTTAAATTGCTGCAGAAAAGTTTCCCATTAGATACTAGGAAGACTTTCTAATAATAAGGGTAATGAAGCATTAAAAAAAATTGTTAGAGAAGTTTAGATAGTGAAAGACTGAAGTTCAGCCCGATACGTCAACACACCCTTTTCTATCATACAAACATAACTTTGCAATATCGGATTAGGTGTGAATTCAATGTGAATTAAAGCCTTTTAGAAATTTTCACGTGCTGAGGTACGTGACACTTCCAGAAATGCTTTCTAGAACACCACCACATTTAATGCCGAGCATTTAGTAAATTACTTTTTAGATAACCAATAACGAATACTTACGCAACTATAAAAAGTGTTTCATCTTTGAAAAGTAACTGTCACCTTTAATTGTACCTCATCTCAATGATGAGAGCTCTGTAGAAGTCCATGTCTTTCTTGTGCACTTAAAATTAAACAGGGCATACTATCTAATTCTAAAAAAAAATACACTGATGAATAATTAAATTCAGATTCACTTGATCATTATTAGTTCGTATGTAACAAATAGTTAATTTGAATATATACTTCCATACAAGGAAAAAGTTAATATGTTTTTTCCTTATTATTACCAACGATGGTCATGGACAATGATTCTAACACTAACCAGTGAGAGAGAAGAGAGTAAGAGGCCCTACTTCTGACCCCTCAACTCATCCATACCCTTGTTCACTCAGCTGTAACCAGCCTCCCAGCATACAGAACAGTAAGTGATCTAGTGCAGGTGAAACTCGGGATATCAGCAGGCGTTGGAGAACTCCAAAATCTTACCACCACAGTCTACAATTTGTACACCACAGCCTTCTGCACTGCTCCCTACGAACTCAAAGTTCGTAGGTCAAGCAGAGAAACCTAGCTGTTACAGTATAAACAAACACAATGGCTGAGAGAATTTGGAATACCCTCTCAAATTTACATGTTCCTACCAAAAAAGCTCACAGTTCTTCCTTCCTCATCTTTCTTCTAGATCATCAACAATGGGTGGTTAGGAGATTTTTGTATGATCCCGTCAACAGGATCTCTGAGAAGAGAGCTCTTTGCTAGAGTACCACGAAGGCAAATGCTGAACAAAAGAATGAAGTATTAAATTTTTCTTCCAGTATCATCATGTCTCTTATTGGCAGAAATCTCTCCTGTAGAACTCCATATTCATGCATCAATACAGAACTCTGTTTTCTCTCTGTTTTTGGAACCTGCCGTCTCTGACAGTTGAACAGATAACCTCTGATTACTAGTACTCCGTATTGTGTGCTTTCAACTTGATTTCATGCTATTTTGCTTATCCACGTTCCCCATTTTCTCACATTATCCCTGTTTCACAAACTTACATACATTCCCCTGCTCAAAATTTTCTTTTACTGTATTTTGTGCAAATTGCTACGTGAAATTATGGCCTCAGATTTGAGTGTCCTAAAGTAAAATACGTAAGAAACTAAATATGTTTTAACTGGGTTGGTGACTCCTGTCACCAATCATGGGGGTGGCACAGGCAGAGTGAGTGTTGATCAGGTTGTGTTCCAGGTCCAGTTCAACATGGGGTGTTACTTGATACAGACCACGGAAGAGAAGTAAAGGACTGCTTGACGCAAGGGGCCGATTCCAGGCAATGGCTGGTACCGCTTCTTTGTGCAGTGCTGTCACTTTAGGTTGGTTTAAAATGGAGGTGAAAATACAGCCAGAGTTAGTGATGTTCCTGTGGAAAGTCTAATTTTGAAATTATTATGCCATTTTATAATTCTTTACAAAAAGCAGCCAAGAAGGCACAAGCATTTGCAATATAGAATTTCAAATAAAAACCAGCTAGTCGTAATGCCAAGATACCACATTTTCAACTTTAGAAGTTAAATTCAAGCTTTAGAAATTTAAAAATTAATGTGCAAATTTATCTATGAAGTGTCACCCAGATCTACAAATGCCTTCTTGTCCCATCAGTAATCTGTTAATCATGGTATTGCTTATCTAAACAAGCTTGGGCAAAAGGCTTTTCAGCAAACAAGTACTACTATTTAAAATGAAAATAACATTTAAAAAATATTAACCGTAAAGACACACAACTAGCATTTTGACCAGAGAACAAAAGGGAACGTATCTATCAAACCAAGACCCTAAGCAAAGAAAATCTTTTGTGGTTGAAAGAGAACTAATGATACATTGTTTATAAAGCTATGAACTAGAGAAAGCAATTTACATGACAAAACGAAAATTTGTATGCAGTTTTCTTCCTCTTCACCTCTATAGCTCTTGCCTGTTTCCTTCAGCACTCTGCAGTGCAACAGCATAAAAAGAAACACCTGAAATCAGGTCAACTAGCTATTCAGTCTTTTGGGGGCAGCCTAGAAAACATATTAAGTCACAGAAAAATGCAGATAGATGCCTACTGGGATTATTTAAATTAGGCAACTACCTGTCTTTACTTTCATACTTAGAAGCTTTTAGAGACACATGATGCTTAGGAGCTGAAAATGCTTCTAAGAACCGAGCTGCTTTTTAAATGAGCCATCTGAATTTTTAGGTACCTACTCAGTTAGTTTGGTAAATATATACATCACCATCTTACTTTCGATATTTTGCAAACAGGTAAAGTAATATTTTATACCACCAAATTGAGAATGTAATGCTTAACTAATGCTAAATGACAAAACCCTGTGATATCCTTACTTGAGACATACTATTTAACTGTGTCAAGTTGCGCCAGGGGAGGTTCAGGATCGACATTAGAAAGAACTTCTTCACTGTAAGAGTCATTAAGCATTGGAACGGGCTCCCCAGGGAGGTGGTGGAATCACCATCCCTGGAGGTGTTCAAAAAACGTTTAGATGTGGCGCCTCAAGACACGGTTTAGTGGGCATGGTGGCATCGGGTATACGGTTGGACTTGATGATCTTTGAGGGCTCTTCCAACCATAATGATTCTATGATTCTATTTCCAGTAAATTTAAAAGTATTAGTGATAATGCTTCTAGCCATTTTTTTGCGTAAGAAACTGTAATATATTACCTCATATCCAAATTAATATTTCAATATTCCTTGAAGACAATAAATTCTGTAAAAACCAAGATATTTCAAATATAAAAAAAAAGAAAAAATATTTAGAGAGTGTTTTAAAAAAACTGTTTAACAAAAGGGGTAAAACTATCTAAACATATTACTCCTACCTTTATTATTCCTTCTGATCTTGACTTATTCAAAAATTATAACCACTGATGCTGTTTGAAAATACACTAGCAGTTTTTTGTAAGCATGCTTAATATATAAAATTTCTCTGACATACATACACATATACTTAAGTCGATAAATTCTGGCTCTTATTTAGAGCTCTTGCCCATATAGTCCAAATTTCAGCACTTCATTAGGCTCCTTGTTTCAAGCTTCTTCATAATTTTTAGCAGACCCCAGCTACAGATGCACAGAATGTCATTGAACGCTGTATGTACATGAGATCCTTGGTGTACCTCATTGCTGGCATTCACAGTTTTGTAATTGCGAGAAAATTTCTTGAGAGATAGAAAAGGGAATATTGCTCAGACAAAACTAACTTTACATTTTTCAAGTTCCCACTTCAAATTTGAAAATTAGTATTCAAAGAAAAATCTAAAATGTGAGCAAAACCACTAAATTTTCCTAAACCATCATCTTCAAAACAGCTGACTATTTTGGTTCAAAATCAGCCAAGAAAGATCTTCACTGACTTATGGCTGACATGCAAATTTCTGAGTAATGGCAATGGTGAAATAAAAGTAATGGCAAAGATTTAAAGCCTTATAATAGACAAAAATGGCTTGTAAAAGCATGGAATTTTTTGTTAAGAGAATCTGCTTATTACTTATTAACATGCATTATCACTGTATTTTTAATGTGATATGGCTTCCTAAGCCATGTTGGCTGATTGCATTACTAATTAAACAAGTTCAATTTATCTAATTATATCTAAGTTGAAATATTTATAAAGTTACATGTGAGCTAAAATAGCATCTAAAGGGTGTGCTCATTAGTCTTCAATTACAAGAAAAATAATGAAAGTAATAAAAGTAAAGTGCACGGACCTAGCTAGTCCATCCTGGGTTATCCTGTCCAAAGTTTCTAAGACATTTAATCTATACTATGTCAATTGGAGGAAAAAAAAAAAAAAAGAGAAAGCAAAAAAAGAAATTCTGTATAGTTACTTACATTCAGGTGAAATCTTTACCAGTGCACTATAGAATCACGGTTTGGATCAGAGGTTTGACACACCTAGGCACTCCCAGTTTTCTTACCATCACACTGCCTCTACAGCTCTCTACTCTCTTTTTTTGGCCCACCTAAAACTGTATGCTAAAATTCATCTGAATTCAAAGTACTAGATTTTATTTATTAAACAGTCCAAAGTAGAAGGCTCCATGTGCTATCAGTGAAGGAAATGTTTATGAAATTCCACATTCATAATAGTTTTCATCCTGTCAGGGAATAAACATGTTGTTGTCCAAGTGGGAGTTAACATTCCAAAGCATGGCTGTTTTTCCCTAGATTACATATATCTCTTTGTAAACTTAAAGGGATATAGCTTGTGGGGAGACACACAGAACCGTGCCTAAATCTTTCTAGTTTTTCCTGTTAGTATTTGATTTCTGAAATATACCAAACATTTCCCTGTTCTGTGTCAAGCACATATGGATTAAAGTCAGGACAACACAAAGCCAAGTCCTCATATGTCATGTTCTAAATGAAGAGCTGGAGTGGCAAATTTTGCTGCACAAACTCTTATTTTTCTCTTCCAGTAAGCCCACGGTGGCCTACAATGTTCCATTTTTTTTTCTGAAACTTTGCTATGATGCAGATGACCTACCTCTGATAATGAGTCATATTTTTCAGATCCCTGTCTCTCTCTCAGTTCTCATCAATGTCCAGATCTATTCTTTCAGGACTTCTTTCGGTTAAGTTCATATTTTTTTTCTTGTTTACTCAAGATTTGATCCAAGAGTACATCTGTTTGTTAAGAAATACTTGGTTTCACTTTGATCTCAAGATTAATGCAGAAAAACAAGCAAGCAGAGCAAGTAGCAATGTCTTAACTTGTGGAAGAAAGGTCTATTATGATTTGCTTCTTGTAAATTTAGCAGAAAGCAGACAGATTAAAAGTCATTGGACATGTAAATAAACAGGTCGGACAGTTCTTCTCTTTGCTAGAAATGACTGAAGTTGGGATAGATCACAGCCACACCCCTGAAGAAAATTGGACTTATTTTCTGAAGGACTCCTTATTCTCAGGAGAACCTTAAGGATTTTGTTTGAGAGCCGGCTAAAACATTTTGAACAGTTCTGAATATTAACTATTCATTTCTTCAAGGTTTCTTCTTTGTTTGTTTATCTTTTTCTCATTTGTTTTGTTGGTTGGTTGGTTGGTTTGATTTTGTGTTTGTTCCCCCCGCCCCCCCCAAGAGGGAGGGTGGCAGGTGTATATTAATGCTTCAGAGAGTCCTGAAGTGAACAGGAACTTCACTGCAACACCCAGCATTGTGAAATTCATACAACCCAGAAACTTCTGGATGTATGTTTCCATATGTGGCTTTGGATATTTTAAAGTGACATGATTCTGAGGGGGGAAGTAAATGTGGTTACCAGGCATCCCTAGTAAGAAAAACTGAATCCCAGGCAGTTTTCTGTGGTTCGATTGAAGAACTGTATCATTTTACAGTTGTAAACTTACTATGCCTGAGCTGTGATAACATGTATTTGTTTAGTATCACCATGTTGAATGCTAAATTTGTCTGATTAAAGCCCACTAAATAAGATTAGCATGTATATAACAGAAGACTACACAAACATCATCCCTCTTTCAATAATAATCTTAAAATTCTGAATTACACATGCATTTTAAGCAGAGAATCTCAAGTACATTAAAACATAGTATACTGGCATTAGAGCATCAGAAATACTGAAAACTTGAAGGAATATTCGAACAATCCTGATATATCTAAATTTGTTTTCAGTGAAATATCTACATAGTAATTGGTTTGTGTTTACAATATTTCATTGTGAGCTTTTCAAAGTTACAAATAAAAAACCAAGAGTGAGACTCGGAAGGTGATTCTTTAATGTTATAGATGTTTTACCTATTGACATCTGCTAAGCTACAGGGACTGAAGCTCTTATTTTTCTCTGGGTCAGCATAACTAGTTTATAGCACTGGTGGTCTAAATTTCTGTTATGGTGTCTGATGTTACTACTTGAAAGTTCACAGTATTTCAGCTTCTTGTTAAGTGCAAGTGTGACCTACATTAACAGTGTGTAAAAGTGTCTTTTTAGAAGATAAACACTTTGTTCTGCTTGATTACTGAATTTAATTGCAAGTTCTAAAAAGTTTTAATTTGAATAATTACATTGTTTCTAGTAATTTTCCC
>NW_009596258.1:0-12601 GCF_000690535.1 Cariama cristata | reverse complement strand
CTACATTTGCAGTTCTGTAGCTTTTCAAATGCTTACTGTTCCGTTAATTGCTAAAGAAAACCAGAATAGCTAAGTAATGTTAAGTACATCTTTTGTGCCTGCTACATCTATGTTGCTTCAAAACCCTTCTTAAAAGGAAAAATAGAAGTAACTTTGAAGAAAATTAAAGATACAGAAAAAGGGAAAGAAATTAGAACCAATATACATTTATTGCAGCTCACTATAACACATGGTACATGGAACAAGCAACAAAATGATCCACGGATTCACTGCTGCTTGATAAGCATATATTTAAATTCCACTATGACTAAGAGGGTACAAGGAGACAGATTCAAAGAAAAAAAACCCCAAGGTCCCATAGTTCAGTGCACTGCAAAGTGATGTCTGGTTTAAACACACATATAAAAACAAATGGTCCATCAGAATTAAAAGAAAATAACAGAAAAAAAAAAGAAACCAGGTACTTAAGTTAGCTTTTTGGTCCTTTTTTTTTTTTTTTAAGGTACCATCGTGTAGCTACGTATTTTCTCCTACAGGATAAATTTAGGAAAATGATCCCTTTTAAGGATCTAAACTTAGTGACCTCCATGGCTCACTGGTGATAGGGAGAAAGAGAGAAACTGCTTTCTGGAAAAAAAAAGTATAATCACCCCATTCATATATCTATAACAAACCAAGAAATGTCTGTGTGGTTACATTTTCTTCCATTTCCTCACATATCTGGAGTATCACCTTGTGTACAAGCACAATTCAGGTGCCCATGGCTCTCCCTTGCCCCTGGGACATGGGAAGGAACGATCCAAGGAGAACGGAATGACATGCCCGGGGTGGGACGTAAAGCTGTCAGAGACAGAACAGAAATACACCATGCACCACTAAACTTCTTCATTTCTAATAAGTGCTTACATGCCTTTTCCATACCATCTCCTACACCGGCACATTCTTTGAGGGTCTTCTTTCACAGCATGATTACTGTAAGATTTGAATGTTTTCACTGGGCTAAGACCTGAGCCAGTTTTCTTGTTTGTCATTTGCCACTTTCAATGTCATGTTCTTTAATCCCACCCTTATCATAGATTGTCTGCTACTAACCCTCAAAATTTGTTTCCCAGGTTGACATCATCTTCTTTCATGTCCACCATCTTTAACGTCTCACTGTCTTCTTTTATAAAAAGGTTCTTTTCCATTTGTTTAAAAAAAAATGCCCAAACAAAAGCCTCCCAAGATCATAAAAACCCTCTTATCCCACCTACCTACCTCTTCAATTACTACCCTCTTTATCTTCCACTCCACTGAAACCATGCTCACTAATGACCTTCCACTTGGTAAATCTCAGACAATCTTCTCTTTTGATCCCCTTCTTGCAACCGACACAGCTCATCACTGTCTTCTCCAGTGTTTTCTCAGGTGCCTTAATGTTTCAAACAGCTATGCAAACTTAAGAACATTATTTACTGTCTCCTAATGCTCCAGACCCATCTTCCTATTGGTTTCTTTTCAGAACTGCTTTCTGCTCCCCACCATCACTCCACAAGCCTAACTATGCCAGTGGCAGCTCTTCCGTTCAGCTCCTATGCATTTCTGCCTGCAAATGATGTGGATACATTCTCCTGGAAAACAATTCCTGTGCCAAAATGATTCTGATTATCTCCGCTGTAATGCTATTTACAACATTTCAAATACTATTTTCAAAAGATTAACTTCTGCTGGTTAAAGCTACCATTCCAGACAAAGACTGCTCTCCAGGTAAGTATGGATGTCTCTAATGCAACTTACCAGTTTAAGAAATCTGAATCTTTAACTATCTTCTCAACTTCACTTTAAGCAATTCAATTTTTCTTGTTTTACTGGCTGTCCTGTTTGATAGGTAAGATACAAATTTAGATTTTTACAAATAGGTTCTGAATTTGAGTTCTTTCTACATTCATTGTTTTGTATCAGTATACTGCTGCTGCGATACGAGTATTTACCAAACTCTGACACTTGTTTCACTTTCCCCTATTTGTCTTATTCTTTTACTGGTTTGTCCTTCGAGCCTAGATTGTTTCTATTCTAGAGAAAACTTAATACTGTTTTAAAAAAACAGTGTAAACGCATTACATAGATGAAGGCCCAAGAAAATATTTTCCATTCCATAAAGTGGCTTTTTTAAATTTTTATTGAAGTACTAAAGTTTATGTATATTTTAATGTAAATCCAATATATAAATTTATATTAAACAAACATAGTATTCTGGAAATGAAAAAAGGGAACCAAATTCAATTCTTGTTAGTATAAATATGTCATCCTAGTCTAAGAAATACTGAGCTGCTCGGAATTTCAAAATATCGAAGTGTCTATAAAGTAATTTGTCATCTAAGCTACTATGTCCATTCCCTACAGCTTTAGCAGCTATTTATTTTGAACACAGTTGATCAAAAGAGAGATCAGTTATATATAATTTGGAATTTTTAGTACAACTGCCTATTTGGAAAACTGGATTAAGTAAAGTGAGTCACGCTTCTGACGCTTCTCTGCCTTTTTTTGAATACCACATCCTATCAATTTAAAGATTCCAGATAAAATTTCAGGCATTATTGGCAAAACCCACTGATGGTGAAGCTATAAAACCAGACAATCCCATTTCCTGATTTTTTATTATTAGTCCTTTCTTAACCATTTAAACAATAAATAAGGAGTTTCCAGTATTTCTGTAAAGATCATTTTATCCTGATAAAGTATACTCCATGGATCAATCAAGAAAGATCCATCTTATCTCACTGACTGCTGGTCAGTCTCATTCAAGAAAGGTGTGTTATGGGTTTTTTGTCTGGTTTTGGGGTTGGAGTTTTTCTGTGTTTGTTTTTTGTGACTTTTTTTTTTGAGAGGGGGAGAGAGTGTGGGCAGAAGGAGGGCTGGTCGTGGTTTGTTGGTTTTTTGTTTGTTTGTTTTGTTCTTTATTTGCCATCAACTTTGTTTTATTTGCCAATGTACCTCAGCCACAGGCCCTTCACTGTAACAGTCCAATGTAGATTTGGTCTGTAGAAGGCTTTAAAGTTTCCCACTTAACAGGGTGACTTTGGTTGGGTCTTGCTTGGGAACTGGATCGAGACACGAATCTTAATTGAGAGGCCCCTTTTGACAAAACCTACTTTATTAGAAAAACAAATTGGTGCTGGCAGAGCACCTGGAAGAAGCTGCTGTTTCTTCTAGCTGAAAAAATATGGACCAGCATGCTGGCAAATAATTTATTTCAGGGAGATTACATTATTTTATTACTGAAGATGGCAGGCAATGATTTAACCTTATTATTTTTGGCTACATTTCTACTGGCAGTTAAGTCTACAGCAGATTGCTTAGTAACAATGCAGATAAAAACCGACAGGCACAGGGGATTAGCCCAATTTAAAAAGTAAGACCGACATACATTGAACCAGGTTTGCGAAAATTACTTTCATTTACTATTACAAAATAGACATCTAATTAGTAATAGTAAATCTATTTCTAGCAATCTTTTCTGAAGTAGAAAGGAACTGTCAATACCTCAGGCATATGACCTGAAAAATCACAATAAGCTAATAAATAAAATTAAATCAATTTCACTTTTATAACAGGACAATGTTTAAAATAACATCAAAGATTAAAAGTGTTGATACTTATTTTTTATGCCTCCTCCAAACAAGCTGTTTTATACCAAACACACTGCTAAGAGATACAGATTATTAAGTGAAACTCTTAAAAACACCCAAAATGAATAAAGGTAGTAATGATTTTAAAAAGAAAAATGTTAAACATGGGATACCCTGAGAAAATAAATCTAGGAATTTAGGTTCATGTAAAGTTATAAACAAAATTTGGACAGAGTAAACAACCAGTACCAAACTCCCCTCGCCACACACAGTATGATTTTATCCACTGGCTCTCTTTCACCCTTCTAATGAGAAAGAAATCACAATTTGGGAGACTGAGGAAAGTATTTGAATATTAGAAAAAAAATATAAATCCACATACCTATCTATGTGTAAAGTATATCAAGAATTCCTATCCTCTTTTCTGACTGTTGCTTTTCTATAGCTTTTCCATCTTAGTTTGAGAAGCCAGTTTAGACCCAGTATTTTTGCAAAACATGATTTTTATTGCTATTTATACCTATAGGGATGTCATCAATCACATGAAGTTTTCATAGGTGGAAGAAAAAAATATTTCATAAAAAATTGTCAATATGAAACCAAATTGAGCAAATTGATGCTAACAATAAAACTGATCTAGGACTTACTGCCAAGATGATTCTGGAATAAAATCATGGGGCAATGGGCATATTCTAAAGATGAATTTATTTCTGTGATGTTTCCCTTTCACAATACTCGAAGCATTGCTTGTTGCTCTTGTTTAAGGTTAGATTTTGTATCAGCGGGACTACTTTTCAACCACATTCAACCTAAGAGAGAAAACTTTAGCCTGTTATACCAAACACCAGAGCTGTAATGAAAACATGCAAAAACCACTCAAAAGACAATTCATCTGTTGTGTGACCAGATTTTTTTCCCTCATGGCCATTCTTCAGAAAGCTCAGTTATAATACAGTACAACATGGGAGAATCGTTCCAACAGAAGCATCCAAGCCTGAGCATCATCATCTCATCCACAGTTACACCAGCTTTACTGTACATGTGCTGGACAGCAGTGAGTTGCATCCCTGAGTAAAATAATGGAAGCAAGCAGGTTGCTGCCACAAAACATCCCATCGGAGCTGCACTCCATGTCCTTTTTATTTCCCTATTAATGCTAGGAAAGACGAAGCTAGAAATAGGCCGCAAAAGCTGTCCTGGCAGCAGTGACCACATTTTGCCTGGGGAAAGGATGGGGTGCCAAATATACAGGGGTACCAAAGCCCTATGCTACAGCACTGCTTGAGAATTCCTAGAGTTAAAATGAACAATGCACTTTCATGCATCAAAGTTTAGCAAAATGCAGAAGGTAAAATTAGACTAACGAAGTGTAAAACACATGCAGTATTATTTAAAGGCTATTAACTAAAAATTCTAACACCACCCTGGTAAGGAAACGGCAGGATCTCTTTATACTGAATTTCTTCTCACATAATAATTAACGTTCACTTTGATTACTCAACATTTCAGCAGGTCATGTTTTTATTTTGACATTCTTGTAATGCTAATAATTAATATCTTAAACCTGCTACTTTTCCTTTACACTGACTGCATGTGACTAATTGTGGTCTGAGAACACAGTAAACCTAACCAGGCCTGTTAAAATGAATGGTAAACAAAAACATCCCTACTTGACTCTGGATAAGCTCAATTTAGAAGTTAATCTTTCTTTCTACACTGTCTACCTATTACCTCATCTTTTTTTTTTTTTTTTTTCCCAAAGCAAAAAACATGTGTGAAGTATCTATGGTCACATAATCTAATACAAACATTCGCATGGGCTTGGCCTGAAAAGGGAGGGCATACTGCCAAAGTAGTGTCCATCCCATAACTGCCAGCTGCCTGGCTGTGCTCTACAATACCCTACATTACTATTTACTGACTTATTTTCAGAAATTGTATTCTACAATTTGCCGCAGTCATTGACAAATGCATTCTAAACACAAGAAAATTGCTATATAAATTCCTACTGGAGCTTGATGACACAATGAAACTAAACTTTGCCTGGAGTAAAAAGAACACAAATATTCATCTTTATGTCATGTTTTTAAAACGACTGCTCCTAAAATAACCTTGCAAGGACCTCTACTTTGATGCAACTGCTCCATAGAACATGAAATCATAACATCACTGAAAAGAAATAAAAATAAATATTTATAGGCTAATATAGATCTTCTGTGGTCATTAACTTTTTTTTAGCATTTTGCTAAACTTAGATTTGAAATCTACCATTATGAGGTATTGGAAGACAAAAGGAAAACCCTGCAAAAGCTCTCTGATGCTACATTACTTCTGCATTATATGCATGTAAGGGACATAGAGGTTGGATAACATGTGCTATCGCACTGACTGCAGCTCTGATAATGCACTGGAACGGAGGCAGAGTGTATCTATTTAATCCACTCATTTCTCATCATTCTGTTTGAGACGCACACCCTCACCTTTGACACATGAACTGATGTAAAAATATCTGCATCTCATCATTATTTATAGACTTCTGTACATCTACTTCAGACCAGACCATGAGAGGCCATAAGGGTCACTTCTGCCCACAGGACTATCTAGAATACAGCATTCCTATGTGGTAAAATGGGAAATAAGTAATGAGGTTAAAACTGGCTGTGATGTGTCTACTTAAATAGCAAAATCATAGGGACTACCATCTGTTTTATATCTATGTGCAGGCTAGGCTTGGGACTTAAAAAACTGATTGAACTTTCACATGGCACGGCAAAAGAAATGCTAAATGATAGTATCATCTAATGTTGAGTAAGACACAAGCACATTTCAAGCTCTTGGTGAAACACAGACAGGAGATTACTGTGAACGAAAATAAGAATATTTTCAAAATCCTAAATTAAAACTTGAAGTCATACTGTCACTGGAAAGGAATTATTTTTCTTGCTAAGCCAAAGAGTCCAAAATTCATGTGTAGGGCCTCAGATATCCCGGTGTAAGAGTCAGAATTTATTTTTTTTTAAAAAAAAAGGAAAACTAAGATTCTTGACCAGTTCCCTATAACTAAATATTCAGTTTGTAAGAAAAACATTTTTCTAATGTAAGATTTAGGATAAAAGCATAAGGATTGTCAAGGCTGAGGAAGCACTAGTTATATTCTGATGTTTTTATTTTATCAAAAGGAAAATATCCTTGGAGAGGATACTTAGAGTTCAATCCAGTAGCCAGTCACTCCTGGAAACTCCAATTCTTTTTTGTAAAATTCAGTCACAGTTTGTGATTGCAGTATAAAATGAAAGAAAATTCAATACAGCAAATACTAACTCTAAAATCTTTAAATACTGGGAAATATCCTAAACATATTTCGCCTAAAATGCTATATTGAAAATTTTTCTTTATAAGTAACAAATACAGAACTTCTCCATCTCCGTCAATTTAATCTAGAACAATTTGCATTATTATATTTCCCTTGAAGTGCCAGATATTATCTACAATTAGAAACATTTTGTTGCTGGAAGGACATGGTGTCAGAATGACAGAATAGAGTAGCTCCTCTTGCACTACTGAATTGCATGCCATTTCTGACAAAAATGGGCTCATCAAGAGCACACATTTGTTTCTCCTAGAGAGGATTCAGTTGTTAATATTGGCTGAACATTCTTCTACTGAAAGCTTTAAGAGAGGATGCTAAACAAATTGATTTGTTTTCAGCATTATGAAGTCCCTCCATCTCACAAGTTTCACCTGAGCACTGTACTAATATAGTCCCACGGTTTCTGGACTTCAGCATGACCAGCACAAAAATCTTTTCTCCAAAAAAGATTGGGTAAACTGACAATAACATTTTTTAATAACTATTCTGTCTCCAAGTAAGTATCATGAAGAAGACAGGAGGGTTCAGGAATACAGAAAGGAGATTTGATTATGGTCTTAAAATACATAAAATGTTGTTGCAAGAAGGAAAAAAATGCAACAATTACTTACATTATTCCATTTTTTATCTGGGTATATTACATAGGTGCTTGCAATGTGAAGTATCCCCTCAACAGTCAACTGGAAAATCTGACTTACCGTGTTTATCCTACCGCAAACTGGGGACGCGCTACACTTTTATCCTTACTCAAAACCCTGTCTTGGTGTTTGTCGCAGTTAGACTTAACCTGGAGGACTCCGTTATATTGTGGAGCACTCTTACACTGTGTTTCTTCGAGTGCTACTGTCGCACGCTGCTTAGGATTTGCTACCATTTTGCTTTTTTGTCTTACAATATACTAGAATTGCCATGGTTTGCAGCCTGCAATATGTATTTTAGGCAAAACAAATAAATGTTGATTTGTATTACAACGCAGTATTTTATTTTCCAAGCGCTGGAATTGACTGGAACAATGAAAGAATAATTTAGTTCTTTATTTAATTCTTACCTGAGAAGAATATGTGTGACCATCTGATCCACAAACAGGATTGGTATAAACTACTGGACACTGCTTGCAGTTTGATGAAATGGGACCACCCCTCCACTGTTTATGGCCTAAACCAGCCTCTTTCATACTGTAAGTAAACAAAAAGTATGTAATTCTGATAAGCAGTAGTAAAAATAGAACATATTCAGGGTATTTTAATGAGCCTTTACAAACAGTAAGTCATACATAATTTCAAACATAAAGTTCTCTTCTAAGTAAAGAGCTGCCACAGTCTTTGGTATACACTCGTTCACCTTTGTACATTACCCACTGTAGTGATACCTGATACCTGCATCTTATTTCACTTTCTATGACATCTTAGCAGAAAAAGATGATTAAGATGATGCTTGGGTGACTGTTACACTTATTGATCAGTGAAAGGTGTCCAACTTGTGTGGTATTTACTTTTTTTTGTTGTTTTTAAGTAGTATGAATGGAGCTGTTGTATTAATACTGGTGTTTAAGGAGGAAATATTTAAGTATTGGAAAACTGTATCATAAATATTTCTATAGAAACAGACAGGTGGTCCTTCAGAGTACTGTTTGCCCCACTTCGACCGCTGACTTTCACAGCTTACATTTTGTAAAATTCAGACTCTAACACCTGATGTAAAGTTCAAAGGGAAAAAAAAAAAGGTAATCCACTGGACCACAGAATTGATCTACATAAACGTATGTATGCATGCTTATACAAACAGACAGATATAGCTAGATGGATCATTTTAACCCACAAAAAAGCTGCACTGGGTCAGACTGAAAGTCTAAAATAAGTTACTGACGCTTCCTCAGAATACTCTCCTAGGCTTCAGTAATTTGTGGCATATACCCATCCTCAGACAAACATGTTTTCTCTCTGTAGCTTTGAATCAACTTTTATTCATGAATTTTTCCAGTTGCTTTTGGCAAATATGAAAGCATTTAGCAGCCACTGTATTCTGAAATAGCTGGTTTATGAGCGTTGCCTGATTCATAGACTGACCTACTATATGATTTATATATTAATGGCTTCCACATAAATAAGAAAGTAGAACAATAATGCATTATTTTTATATTGTGTTTTCTGCTTGGAATCTTCATGAGGAATCTGAAAACAACTATGCTTAGCATACAGCAATGACTTATCAGGAAACAAGCAGTAAATGTTCAAACTTATAAAAAACTCAAATCAAATCTTCTTTAATGGAGCAGAACTTTCAGCTTGGTTCACCTACAGATAATCAAGAACTATTTTGCTAATTAGTCATGAACCACTGTTTGATAAGAACTCCTCTGGAGTAATAAAAAGAAGTGAAATTAGCAAAAATAAACTCCTCACCCTCTGGTTTTATGATGTGCAGGATAAAAGGTTAAAAGCATACACCTTACTGTAAACTCATCATGACCCAAACCACAATCCCATTTCTCAGCTATGCTGATGTTTCTACACTGTTAGTAATTTTGGCTGTAAATGTGGTCTTTAAGAAGGAAAAAAAAAAAAAATGTATCAATCATGTAAGTTATACAGATTTACAATCAGATTATGTTGTGTGGCAAAATTTTGAACCGCACAGATTTTTTACAGTGTAAATACGAACCTGGAATGTTGTACACAGAAATTATCAGTTGCTGCTGAAAAAGCCAGTAATAGCTTCAATTACATGCAGCATAATGAGTGGTAAAATATCCATACAGCAGGTTTTTATGTCCATCAGGAAGTATTAAAAAAAGGAAACAATTCAAACATATCACCCTAATTAATAATAAATAGCAATCCTTTCTGTTGACTTACATCATTTGAAGACTAAGTACAAACCATTTCTATTATAGTAAAGTAAAGTTGAACTGTTATCTTTGCTTATATATAATATATAGTAGTCATCTGACTATGCTGCTCCTCTCACTTGACTGAGAGTTTTCCAATCATCCACATGAGTTCCAATGCAATTAGATTACTTAGATGGCTGCATCTTTCCCTTAATTCTTGTTACTTTTATGGTTCACAATTTTCCAGAAGTGCCCCAGTAGCCTGAGGTTACTGACAGAACCACAGTCCCAACTATCAACCTGATGCAAGTTCTGTTTATCTCAAATATAGTAACTTGAAAACGCTGCATAAATCAATTACAAAAGTTCCAGACATCAACAGGGAGAACCTCACTGATATCAGCAAAAACCAGAAATTGGAAGCAGGATTTGCGAGCCCCACAGGGGCTGTTTGGTGTAGATGCTTAAAACATAGTAAAGAAAGGACTAGCGGTGATTACAGGGTTTTAGCATATCTGCACCCTTGCATATGACCTCAATGGAGTTTAAAGACAAGAAAAGATGGGAGGGCGAGTAGAGAAAAAAGAAAAAAGCCCTTTTAGAGGGAGGAAAACAGATAAGTAAAATCACCTAAAGAAAGGAAAAGAGAATGATGTGTGGATGGAAGGACCACAAGGAGGGTGGACACTAGAACAAGCTCAGGAGATGGAAATCGCAGGTCTGTGACAACCCCTGGAGAAGTATGAAGAAAATGGAAAATATTTTATGTAGTCAGATAGATTAGCTTGTCTCAACTAACCTCTCCTTTGTTAAGCTTTTAAATGTAGGCTGTCCCAGGGTACTCATTTAGGGCAATGAGAGATGTCTGTTACACACAGAACTCACCTGAGATCTTCACCAGATCACTCCTCTCAAAATCTTGGTTTCTATATAACTAATAATAATTTTCTACAAAACAGAAATATCTGCATTTTTGCAATTACTAAAATTCTGCCACTTAATTTTCTGATTCCACTGCAATCACTGTAACTGTTCTTGCACTTGTTAGTATTTTGCCACAATAAATATATGATGCCACATAAAAGTCAACCTCTTCCACTGACAAATTTTATACTTCTAAATTTCCTGAAAAGGACTTCAGGATCTGTCTAGTAATAAAATAACTATTACCGAATGCACAAGCGCCACCTTATCTGACACTGTTGACACCTAAAGGGTAAAATTAAGTATATGGGTTTAATTTACCAGTAACGCTTGTGATTGCATTAATTTGCATACACCAAATTGTGCCTATGCTTTTAGACTGCATATGCAACTGCATGTCTAGAAACATAATTAGACAATCTGCCCAATTACTCTAGCCTATGTACCTGTTTGCATACATAAACTTACCTTCCTGTATACACAGTGATCATGCCTGCAAATGCTTTGAGAATGCCTAATGTAACCCATTAAAAATTTAGCTGCAAGCAACTCTTTGGCAACATGACTTATTTAATGATATCTATAAAATGCAGGAGTGCCCAATTCACCTGAAAAAATGATATTTTGTAGCTAGATTTGAGAATCTTCAAACACAGATCTTCAAATACAGACTGATAGAAACAAATCCGAGCTACTAAAAACCTAATCTTTCAAAGAACTCTTGTAACTCTTCTCTGATAAATACATTTGCATTTTTTGGAGATTTTAGAGTTATTCCAATTTAGAGACTCCCTGATTATGTTTTGCCATGGTCTTTGGCAGACACAATCAGGCTGTGTCAAATTAACATTATCAGAAAATACTTACATTGCAAAATCTAATTTGCTTTCATTAGAGTTGACCATATTTCCTTCAAAGTTCCCTTCTCATGTGGAAACATCCTGGAAGAACACTATAGCTGCCAATACGTTGTTGAGATGTTTCTTTCAAATGTCAAAAGAAACCAAGACATTATTGCCAGTCTCTCTGTGTGTGTAGGTCATATTATTTTGACTTGTTTCATTATTTTGCACTATTTCTAACAAATACAAGAAAAATCTGTCTCTTAAGAAACTAATAATAATTGAATAAATCTGAGACAAATAAAGCAAAGGTTAAAAAAGTTAATATGGGAATCAAAACCCAATACATTTTATCAACTTTAAATTAACAGTGTTGGCAAGATATTTGTATTTATTGATGGACCATCATAATGTTTGGCAGGTGCATGTGAGATTATATAAATTCAGCTATTATTTTTCCCAGCACCTGCACCCAAGACATTAGACTACAAAATTATGTACGATCTATCATTTTTGTCAGGATCACTAAGCTTACATACTCAGGATTATTTCAGAATTTACAAGAATATTTCTTTCTGTGCATGTAAAAAAAAAAGAAAAAAAAAAAAGCTATTTACTCATTTGCACCAGCAAAGGAAAACAAATGGGTATCTTAAAGATACAAATTCTTCCTACTTCCTTCCATCTACATGTATTCTTAAAAACATAAGTTGTTCTTTAATGTAGTTTCTTGCCCTGTTGTCATACAGCTTCATCATTTTCAGTACCATTGTGCTTACTTTTGCCAAGCAAAAAATCAGTACTTTATTCTAAATATCTATATAATAAACTAAAATCTAAACAAAACAGCCTTATATATTTTAAAAAAAACAAACCACAGTTTTAAGTAATGCTGCTGAAATTTCCTGGAATAGTATTTGCTTCATTTTGATTGAGCGAAGTTAGTGAGTATAGATTTTAATGAGACAGAAAAGCAAAGAATGCACAGCAACACAGAAATCATAGAATTATAGAACGGTTTGGGTTG
>NW_009596257.1:2609-19002 GCF_000690535.1 Cariama cristata | reverse complement strand
GGGGGTCAGCTAGCTGGAGCCACCCTGCAGAGCCATCCAGGCCATGAACCTTCTCAACTCCACAGCAGAAAGCAAAAACTTAGATGCAGTGTGGGAGAGACTTCAGTACTCCTTAAACCCCCACTTGCAAAGCATTCTCTGGCTGAATAGCCCTATTATACAAGCTTGCTTACACTGACACTTTGATTTTCTAGAAGGAAAAATGAGGAAAACACTCTGAAAAGTGATAGTTAGGCTAAAAAAAATGCTGAATGCCTCTTCTCTGCAAAACATATCCTAGCTATCATTGCTACCAAATGCTTGGTACTTGAGGCCTCATTCCAAAACCCAGCATTTCCAAAGCTGCTATTCATCATAAAGATTTTATTGTCAATGGTAGCAGTCGAGAAAGAGGAAAGAGGAAATTGTTTGATCCCGCTTGAAGGATCCAGAGCATTCTGAAAAAAAGTGCTTTTGCTTTGTAGCTATGTAATCAGAGGCCAGAAAACATCCAGAGACCTCTCTACACACCTCAGAATACAGCTGTCACCTTCTATATTGCTTATGTTCCCCAACCCAACAAGTAGTGAACATGGGCCATACTTTCACGTTGTTATTTTCAGCTTCCATAACAACTCATGTACATAGACAATGTTCAAGCCTTATTTATATAAATTGCCTTAAATAGAATTGCCTAAATAACAGAAAACCATTCCAATCTGATAGTAGCTGACAGGCCTTGTAAAACTACCATTGACTTGATTCTTGTTCAACAACCCTTTGCCATGGTTATTAATAATGATGAAAAAGCCTTGATGAGATTTTACTTTCTCATTAGAATTAGTTACTCCAGTAAGTAGAAAAGTAGGCACTCAATAGGACTGATGTATTAAGGCATGCATTTGGTTCATATTTGTTAATAATAGGTATGAGCTTCTCCAAAAACTAGGGCTCAGATGTGACAACAGATTATTAATTTTAAACATAAACCTCTCACTCTTCATCACTCCACACACACACCCTTAAAATAACATCAGAAAACTCTTTTCCACACGAAAGAGTATCTTCATGCAGGAAATGGAGGAACTGGGCTACTCACCTGTAACCAAGACACTTCAATCGTAAAGGTAGGTCAACTAAAGCCAGTCACTGGATTTGCAGCGCAGCAAACCACCGCTACCTATTCCACAGAAATCAGAACATACGCTTACAACAGCTTGGAGACGGAAGGAAATAGTGCGGGAAAGACAACGCTATCCACCAAAAAACCTCACTAGCCACTAGATCTCTAAAAAAGCAGGCTCAGATGATGACAAGATTTCAAAAGCAAGCACAAACCACAACCCTCCTGTCCCCCATCCTGCACCCCACCGATCTGGCAAATCCCTCCAGCACAACAGCATAGCAGCCTGTTCTACTGAGAGCTGTGCCAAAGTAGGCAATGACAAATAAAATAGACATAAGGTACTGCTGTGACTCTCCTTGCTACCAACTCTGTCTTTAAAATTCCTGAAGCATCCAGCCTCAGCATTTCCTAACACTAACATTTTTCTTTGAGTATGAATGCTAAAACCAGAAGAATACTGACACATTTGGTGGCAAAGGCTGTAAGTGAGTCGTGTCAGGCTCCATTGATTTGCTCCAGTCCTGAAAGCAGTGTAACTGGCATCATGCCCTGTGACAGTAAATTCCTGTCGGGAAATATAAAAGTAAAGAACAGACACTTCACATACAAGAGATGCAGCCAACAATTTTAAAGAGAATTGAGCAGGCTGGAAACCAATGACATTTCTTTTATTTCACTTACGGTATCATGAAAAGAATCTTATCAAGGCAGTTCTAAGTATAGCACAAGGCACAAATGTACCTCCCACCCTAGCTAGGGCATGCAGCTATGTTGGAGGTATTCCAAAAACAGACACGATAGTCATAAGCACAAGAGATTTCTTCTTTCATTAATGAAAAGAAACTATTGTGCAGCTTCTACTGTACTCAGGCTGCAGAAGCCAAATCCCTAGCACTGTCAGTCAGGTCATTATGAAACATCAATGAAATCACATAGGCTTCAGCCCTGGATAACAAAGCCAATAGTCAGGGAATGCTTTAGAAAGAAATGATCTTCGAAGAAGGGCAGTAAGATTCTAGATTACAGAAGAGATTCCCCCACATCACTCCCTCATCAGATCCAGGCACTAACTTGGCATTAACTCTTTGCTTAACTACTTCAAGCACTGCTGTACCATAGCATGTATTTGAAAATAGGCAAAACATGTCTACTATTGCAGTAACTCAAGAAGTTGCACCATGGCTGCTTTTAACTCCTTCCAAAAGAGGGACGGCAGAAATGTGATAAGACAGTCTAACAGCCTGCTGTCTCCGTGGCCATCAAGACATTGAGACTGACAGCCTGGTTGGAACTGTCTAGAGAGGCAATTCCACGTGACATGGGCTACCTGGGCTCTCCCATCAAGGTGAAGTGGAGGACTGGAAAGCTAGAACAGAACATGGTTGTCCAAGAAAGCGACTCAGACCATCTCCTGTGGATACGCCTGATAGAATGTGTTTTACGGATAATTCTGCTGCTGCTTATTTACAGGAACTAATGCAATAGAGCTCAAAGGAGTGGGACTAACCATTCTCTGAAAAGAGAAATATGCAAGCAGTAGCACACAATACAGAAGATGTGGCTAGCTGATGTTGTTACCACTACTTGCTTATGCACTAAGCAGCACTAAGTATACAGTGGAAGACCTCTGGATGACTTTACAACACCCCTTAAGCATGGCCATGACATATACCAGCAGCAAAAATGTTGTGCTGCAGTTGGAGGGAACAGCCATATACCAGGATAAATCCAGCCTGGGTACATCTCAAGCAGTCAGTCCGAGTTCTAGCGGTCACATAGTCAAACCAGAACGGTGAAAAAAGCCTCTCCAGTGGCAGGATGAATCCTCAGGTAGCCAGCTTTCAAAAATACATGCTATGCTAGTACCGGTATCCTCATGTTGTAGCCAGATATAAACAGCAGCAGCATTTACTAAGTGTACAAATACAGAACAAAACCAATTTTGCCACAGTGGAGCACCTCTTACTTCTTTATATTAAGAACAGTTTTTCCCCTTTTTATGAAGGCCTTAGTACACTTTACATAAGCTTCTGTATTTGCGTATTGTTCTAGCTGTTTCCATCCATTGCAACCAATAACTGTAAAATTTGAATCTGTATACCTCTGATCTCTAGCACTGAATGCTAAGGATGATATATTCTAGAAAAGAATTAGAGAAGTTAGAAGAAGCTGAACAGTTTCCCTGTCAAAAAGCAGAACTACACACCCCCAGACCTATTCTAACCTATCCTATCAAGCCACCAAGGAGCCTCAGGCAGGTGAGCCACAGTATGGAAATGTGCTCAACAGAATGAAATATAAAAATCTTTAAACAAATAAAATACCACAAAGCACAGGAAGGCACCCAAGGCTGAGAACGCTCTCTGGAGACACTATATGTTAGAGTTTATTTAGCAGTCAAGAATTCACCTCTTGTTTTTCAAGTTACAAATCTAGCAGCCTCCTCGGTGATGAGCAAAAAACTGAAATATGGATGAAGGTTAATTATTTTTTTTTAAATGGTAACAAACAGATTTCAAAGAAGCCAAAAAAAGCCCATCAGAGAGATATCCTTGGAACTCTCAGGTATCCTAGGACTGACTTCTTTGCTTGGCCACTTTCAAATGCCTGCTCACACATCTGTTTTGCCACAAATAAACAGTTTGAGTCAGGATGGGATGCTTGGTGGGTTTTTTGCCCCACACAATTCCAGCACTCTCCCTCCTCTTCCTCTCTGTTTCAATTAAAACAACCCCAAAACATTAAAGACATTAAGGAAAAAAAAAAAAAGTTCAGGCTAACTGGTTTTGCTTTGGTACCAGAAGGGAACAAAGAAGCAGCACTCCTACAGTAAAAACAGAGGCTCTGAGAGGGCAGGAACATCCAAGAGATTAGAGTTTCTGCCTCTGAACTGCTGCAGGCTTGTGCATTGTGTTACAAAACAAACACATTAGTTTAAAGGCCAGTGGTCTGCAATGGAGCAGAACAGAGAAAAAGCTCACGTTAGCCAAGCAACAGACTCTGCTGAAGGCAGCAACCACCTTCTCTCTTTTATTAGTTACTGTCTGCCTGCACAGTGCCTCTCTTCTATCTCTGTGTGAAGCCTAAAGGTTAGCTTGAACAAGGTGGCTTGAGGTAAGCCATCTGATTGCATGTGTCATGAGATAGGCTGCTTACACTGCCAGTTATCAGGTCTCAGCTGAGAGGCAAGAAAAAGCAGCTTCCTGAACTACCTCTGAATTGCAAGCCTTTAGACGACAACTTTCTTTATCTACAGAGAGTAAATGAAAAGTTTCATCATGGGCACAAACACTGCTGTGTTCCATCAAGGTTTCCTGCCAGTCAGCACTGACTCATGGAGGTATCATAGTGGGGGTGCCCAGGTTCAAGTTGACAGCCACAGTAACAGGACTGTAAGTGTGGCACTGTCAACCTAATCTGCAGCCTTCCCAAAGAGGAAATTCTCCGTAGATTCAGCTGCTTCTTGGCTTCTGTTACCAGGTTCTGAACATCTTACCCCTAGATCTAATGCAGATAACCTAAATAGCTGGCATAAGAGGGAATCAAAGTATACCAGAACTAAACTGCAGCACTGGCATGATGCCTGGTGATTATGTTACAAATACGAGAATTAAGATACCTCCAGGTAATACAAAGCCAACTTTAATACAGTCAAAGTCTACTTTCCAAGCTTTATATCTATCTTGCCACACCAGACAGAAATCCCTCAGTTAGCTTCAGGTGAGTTTTTATGTCTGCAGTGCTCAGACCAATGCACAGCAAAAAAACCTTACGGCTTCTCTGAAAACTCAGAGCAAGGGGAGGTAGAATGGTATCCGGGGTGCAGGGGGAGAAGAGAAAACAAAAAACCAATGAAGGCATAACTATGTAATGAAGTTTTAGAGAACACAAAATTCCTCCTACCCCACAGAGGGCTGGCTTTAAGCCCAGAAGACTGTTTAATAGCAACATATTAGAAAAAATTTGCACATTCCACAATCTGATAGCCTTTGTTACAGATCATCCTTTCTATTTCCCCCCTTCCACTCTTCCATAAGAAGTTGCAAGCTATTAAGATAAAAGAGCTTTTACAGCTCCATACTGAAGTAAGCAACCAGGGCTATTTTCAAATCATGGATAAAAGGTCAAATTAGAAGAAAGGGAGGTTGATCTAAAAGGAAAAAAAAAAAAAAATCCACCAGGGAAATTCAGCCAAGAAAATATCATCCACCCAAGACTTCTTCAGGAAAAAAAAACCCATAGCAAGCAGCAGGTTGCTAGAGAACAAGAGAAATCTAGACAGTAAAATGTACCTTGAAACTAAGACAGAGGCACTTGCATCTTAAAACTCAAACCACATGAATTCTCACCAACACATGAAAAATTCTTAAAATCCACATCTGGGGAAAAAAAAAGAACACCCTTACTTTTAATAGAGGAATTCAGAAAAGGACTCTATTTATGCTTAAGGGAGCATATTTCACCTGCACGCACAAGTTTACTAGACTGACCACTACACCAAGAAAGAGTGCTTATCAGCATCTGCCACTGCAAAATTACAATGCAAGACAAGAACAAACTTTTGAGAAAGCTGTCACGCACACACACAAAACAGACCTTTTTGAAAAGCCACATTGTTCAGGGTCTTGGGAACCTGCTGACATTGAGGGAAGGAATTATGTTGATGATTTAGCTGCAGGGTTACTTGTCTGGTAGATTGAGCCACAAAGATCAAGCTTAGAATGACTTGCAGTATTCACTGAATTCCCTTGTTTAAGGCCATGCCACAAACTAGCTGATAGCTATATAGCATAGCCTGCCTGCTTCCTTTATGGCAATAATCTAGCTGAACTGCTGTGCCATTTTTGGTTACATTGTGCATTATCACATTTGCAAACATGAGCAGCCCAGAACATAAATAGGATACAGACTTCCTGAGAGGGTCTTATGAAGCAAACCATGTTGTTAGTGTGTTGAAAGCCACCTCCTAACAGAAGTTTAGAACACGAGTGACAGGCACAGAGAAGTAATCAAAATTTGATATGCACTGGATTACATTACCTGCAAAGAACAGAATATAATGAAAAGCAAGTCCACCATCATTGCCCAGTGAAGGTAAAGGATCACGTACCTAACATAAGAAACCAATGCAAATGTACAACATGGAATGGAGAGAAAAGCTGTTCATTTGGGAGAAAAAAAAAAACAAAACAAAACACTAGGATGGATGAGAGGGAAAAATTAGTCAGAGACACAAAGCATTACTGACTTAGAAAAACAGTAGCAGGAAACTGGTGACCCACATTTTTCCATTTGTTAAATACACATTTAATTTTCTCACACTTGTTTAATTTTATAAAATGCAATGGAAGGAAAGCTATAGCAAAAAAACCACCAATCAGTGACAACTGAACTGTTGGCAGTTTTCACGGGTTTTAAAGAACAAAGTAATAATTCTGAATATGTCAAAGGCTACATCTAGAAGCTATGACATTCCTCTCCACTCCCTGTTAGCTAATTACCTCTGACAACTCAGTAAGTTGGATATAGTGTTGCGTGCTTGTTACTTGAAAAATGCGAAGCAGCTTAATTCAAGCCCTTCCTTAAAGTTTTTCTTAACTTTTAGAGGTACCACTAACAGCACACAAGGAATTAACCGGCTTTGCACAAGCTCTGCCTATAGCTAAGTATGCATTTGTCATAAGACAAGAGTAGTCCTAGCTAAATCACTAAAATAGGAGAAATACATACATTTCAGCTAATTAGCAGAAACTGAAGACCTTACTTCTGTTCTGCTATCACAAACAGTTAGCATGTTTGAAATCGCAATCTTCTTATTCACTAGTGTCCTTAAGTTCATGAAATAGCAAAATCTAGAAGCAAATCTAGCAGCCTAAAACTTGGATTGTAGAGCTTTTATTGATTCAGTCAATCTTTCACAATTCCTACAGCAAAGGGGATTATTACGATACTTTAAGACCTTTGAAGCTGCCAGTTTTAAAAAGAAAATAGAAAAAAAAGAAAGGCTTATTTCTAAAGAGAATTACTCTACAACATTGATATTTGCTAG
The DNA here is from genome assembly GCF_000690535.1 of Cariama cristata. NCBI lineage: Eukaryota > Metazoa > Chordata > Aves > Cariamiformes > Cariamidae > Cariama > Cariama cristata. Next base: position 11,848 of record NW_009596257.1, on the reverse strand, counting down.
ATTTGTTTGACTGAACACACTCTGCCTCTCCGAAGGCAGAAAAAAATCTTGAACTTTAAAGAAAAACAACTAAATCTATGCTTAGGTGTGTCCGAATGAGAGCAGTTAAAGGATTGTTCAAAGCTACCAACAGCCTTTAGACCAAATAAAACAATTAAAATCAGTATCTTGTTTTAACCAGCTTACTCTACTGAAAATACCCATAAGTTAAAAACCAAACCAACCAACCACACACATTAACAATACTCAGTGCTGAGCGTGATGAAGATGCAGTGATAAGCAATTGCTTGCACTACACCCAGAGCAACTGAAGATGTTTTTATTCTGTGCTGGGAGGAAACAGGAAGAATTTCGGTAAACACCTGGAACCTGTATGTTTCTGTACACCACTGTACTTGCAAAACCTCAGACTAGCTAATGAAGAACTATGCAGTAGCATAAACTAGCAGAGGCCAAAGTATCCATCTAATTAGGGCTTAAGCCTGTACTTAAAAAAAAAAAAAGGTATTAGCCCACTCCAGTCTCTTGTCTAAAAGTGCATCTCCACCTTTATTTCACAGCTCCTGCTTTCCCAGTTGCCAGCCAGAGCAAGAATTTGTGGACTCTAAAAGCTCCTGACAGTGCAGATCAGGCTCTGTGTCCTCTGCTAAAAAGGCTACCTGCACCAACCCTCGCCTTTCCTTCTGCTGCCTCAGTCTCTTCATTCCACCTTCACTGCACACTTCCCCCTCTTCCTGTCTTCTTGTTTCATTTGACCTCTTGCTTCACCCTTCCACATCTGTTTACCCTTTAATTTCTCCTCTCATTAAACTGAGGCTGCCATAACAGACTATAATTAAAATGACTTCCAGAAGGGTCCCTTTCGACCTGCATGCATGGCATCAGCATCCAGCTTCAAGACTCCGCATCCAGCACAGACTCAGAGAGAATCCACAGCACTGAAAAATGACCATGATGCAGGTGCCTCAGCTGCAGAACATGCCATCAAAGTCAACTGTACATACAAGAGTTATGTTTGGCCTACAAAGCTCAGGCTCTTGATTTCCTCCTCTGGTATTCCCTTATTTGAACACAAGTTCTTTGAGGCAGACATTTCTGGCTACCTGTTTTGCAACATGCCTAGCGTAGTCAGGCCCATTACAACTGTCAAACAACAACCATGAGCGAGAACAATTCATATGGCAAATGATAAACTTCAAAAATTTGCTTCTAGTTCCAGTTAGCCAGGATATTTTTCCCTTCAAAGGAAGGGGCAAGTGATAGGCTACACAGTGCAGGAATCCGAGATGTGAACAGTCCAGCCTGCCTGCTGGATAAAGTACAGATCATGGATTTTTCCTCAATTAAACAAAAGTGTTACACTCTGAGTTTCACTTTCAGGGCTTTCAAAAATCTCATCTCTTCTTTACTCAAGAGAGGTTTGAATGCAGGGAACAAGGACTACACAGTCTGACAAGAAAACAAGACAGCATTCATTTATTCCAATAATAGTAATTTTTCACAGTTTGAATGTAACAATTCACCCTTACCTCAACTTTGCTTCCCGGATCGTGAGTTGCAGCAGCAAAGTAGACCACCTCCTGCACTTCATCCCTAGGCCGTGCAGAGTTCTTTCCAAACACCACCAGCCCATCTTTAGAACATGGGGGAAAGGATACAAAACAGTAACTTGGGGGAGCTGCAGCCATCCTGGAAAGGAAGGAAAAGTAAACAAACAAAACTAGTGTTTGCTGAATTCATAACTGCATGCATTAGAGAATCATTCAGTCTACCACTACTTCTTGTAGCTAAGAGACAACGCATTCCCTCTATCTGTCAGTTGATTGTCCAACGATAATGGAAGAACAGTTCAGCTCAGAAGCAGCTTCTCTGGATTTAATATAAAAAAATTCAGTAATTTTCAGACACTTTTCACCCAAGCCTTGTGAGGGCACAAAGAAGAGGAAAAAAAGGCAAGATAACTGTACCTTAATGAGTCTACTTAGTTCCCACAGCAAGAAGATGCTCTGCACCAGAGCTGTTCCGGAACATATGACCTAGATGTATTCTGCTGACTCAGACAAGTGCAGAGACACAGAATAATTTTAAATAATTTACTCTCTCTGCTCCCCTGCAGTTTAATATTTTAAAAAAGGAAAGAGAAAACACGTTTGACGGATTCCTAAGGGAGGACAATGGTAAAACTGGAAACAGAACAAAGATACAGCACAATTATACCAAAACCTGTCTGTCAATTTATCTACTCAGATCAGAGACTGACGCACTAATTGCACTTTATTTTCCTCTGTGGTTAATTGAACGCAGTTTATTTGTTTATGCAGGCTAATGTAAATATTCTTTAAAATGCTTACATGATCGCACAAATATTTTAAGGTTTTAAGTGTTTGCAATGACAATATATTAATAAAAAATGTAAACTGTTTCAGGACTATGACACTACTCTAGCTGGTCCCGCATACATTGCCATATCTGGCATTTTTTCCACCATTCAGGGAAACTTCTGGCACATACGGTTACAAAAGAAAAAGGTAGGGTGTTTATTGCTTGTTAAAATAGCACTCAACACAGATATCTGCAATTTCTCCATAGATCTTATCACTGCACCAGCAATTCTAGCCCCAAAATGAACACATATGTTCCTCTTCTCTCTCCACGATATCCTGAACAAGTGAAAAATATCTGCACACATTTGGACTCCTTAGAAACAATGAATACTATCAAAAGTTTTCCCCTAAAAGCTGCTAATTTATTTGAAAGACAACGCTGGGGATGGGGGTGTGTGCAAAGCTGGTTTTGATCACTAACTTGGACAGCTTTCAGACCATTCAAATCTGACATTTTTTTTTAAAGCAGTACTATTGAGCACACACTTCTCACAGAATAGCAGGCTTCCAATACTAAATCAAAGAAAGAATGCCTTTTGGATAAAGGCTATAATCCATAAAGTGGTAATTGTTTGTGAAGAACACATTTAAGAGTTTGCCTGTAGACTACGAACAGGTCACACAGACACTCAGCCTTGCAAAAAAAACTTAAAGAGAAGATGTGTTAAAAGTGTCCTCTACCAACACAATGTGGGTTGATGAATTGTCTAGGTAACTCACACAACCTTTTAATTTTGATAAGATTATATACAAGAATAATCTGCTAGTTGAGTCGAAAATGCATTAGGAAACAAAACAGCCCCTCTTTACAAGCTGAGTTTTGACCGGTGGGAAAGGACAAGCTACGAAATGACTTCAGCTGATAGAATACATCCAGCAGAGGACACCTACCTGCAGACTTGCATATTGTGCCACTAAGTCTCAGTACATTATTGGTTCAAGATGAGTGTCTTGCAGACAGACATGAAGACAAAGCCCCACTTCAACTGCCACTCTTACCACTTGTGAGTCATCAGAGCATTTGTGATTAAACAGAAATGCAACATGTACAGCACCGCCAAAGCTTCATCACTAATGAAACCATTTAGTACTTTGCTATGAATTATTCTGAGTATGTACATTTATTTTGCTGTGTTGGTGATGTCAATGTAACTGCCTTCCACCACTCTAACAGTTCACATCTACCTTCAGGTAAGTCATCATTTAGTGCTCTAAATTTGTCTTCTGACACCTTGCCAGATCAGCCAAAATCTTGAATAACTTGGAGGCTTACCGCAGATCTCAGTATTCAAAAGAAACATTTTCTTTATTCTAAACGCAAAACAAATGGATTTACTTGAAATACAGAAGGCAGTTGAAAGACATTAGACATCCAACAGCCTAGAAAGAAAGGTTTAGGTGAAACACAGTACCAATTTTTATTACGTGAAGTTCTTCAACTCACGTACCAAACATATTGTCAGGTAGGCTTAAAAAGACGGGAAGGAATGCTTCAGCGCTGTGTTACTGAACAAACTGGAAGGTACGCAAGGCAGACTTTTACATGCCTATAGACTGAGTAGGCAGGGAAAAGAATTAAAAACCTGCAGGTATCTAATGTTCTACAGACTCCTGAAGTCCTCCTTAGAATAAAGCAAGCTTAGCTGTATTTGTGAGGTCTTTGATTTTTTCCCTTAAATATGCCAACAGTTACTGAACCAAAAACAAAGTGCCATTTTGGTAACATTTTTTAAGTATGAAAGTATGAGTAAGCTACCCTATAAGTGGAGTTCAATACACAGTATGTTTCATACAGCAGGGTATATATCAGTTAAACATTGCAAGCTGAACGTTACAACCTTATACTGAAAACACAATTGTCGTGTAAGAGTTGGCACCGGGATCTTCAATTACATTTTTAGAGAAGGAAGCTAGCTACCAGTCTACTACATTTTAAATCTACTCGGTTTGCTAGGTAGCAGTTTTTCCTAGAACCTCATCTGGTTCATTTTAAATAAGACAAGGATGGCAGTTTCTCAGATACACCCACAACCTGTGCTTGTTCAGAACACTACTGAACTTCATCACCCTCCACACGTAACTAAAGCAGCCTGTTAGCAGCTACCTATCTAAGCAGGACATTCCTACTTGCCTACTTCATTTTCCTTTTTTCTTAGTTCAACTTCAGGTTGTCCTCATTCTCATTTTCACACACTTGCCACCTCTTTGCCCTCTCACAAGGTACCATCCCGACTCAATATCAAACAAACACTTTTCATCTACATGATTTTCATCTATTACTCCTCCTTCACAGTACCTCTGATGAATCCGGTTAACTTACAAAACCACCTACTGTGAAACCCTACTCTTTTTTCACAGATTATTTGCTCCTCCAACAAAAGACAATCCTGAAAACCTTAGAAAACACTGGAAATGACTGCAAATAGATTTCAAAGAACACTTTGTTGCCCAGTCGCACAGTTCTTTACCACAGAGCATGTTAGCACACAGGCCTGATTTTCTCAACAGATCATATCTCAGATCTACAATTTGGTGTAGACAGAGGTAAACCTACACTGTATGTCAACAGGTCCTCAGTTTGATTGCAGACCATTACACTCATGGATGGGCCACTGCAAGTTAAGACAAACAGGGACCATACAGTCTGTTATAGGCTATATCCAAAACCATTCTGCATATGAAAGCACTAGAAATAGACAAAAAGCTGTACATTTTGCTATGCCACTACATAATAACTGCTGCAGTTTCAGGTAGTTAACAGGCATCACACTTGGTTGGCCTAGAATCACAGCGGGCACAAAGTCTGGAAAACCAGTTCTGAGCAACACCCACAAGGTCATACACTCCATTTGTTATCTTCTTATTTGACAAAAACTTAATACAGCAGAGACGCAACATTGCACATGGTCATATTTTTTGCAGTCTCTCCTGGTTCCTAGGGCACTTAGCTTAGTTCACGTTGTGACACTCTGAAGAAGTTTTGTTTAACAAGTTCGTTTATTAAGATCTTCTCTCATCGTGATAAATCTCATTTCGAGACTACCAAGCCAAATTAATTCTATGAACAAATCACCATTACTGTCAATGGTAAAACAGATGAGCTCGTAAGTATTTTGATGCAGAAAGAAAGGAGTAACATCCACTTGGCAATGTCTGGCTCCAAACATCACCATCTGAAACACCAGGTACAACAATTATCAAGGCTTTATAAACATGTCTGAACATCGCTATACTCCTGAAACGGAACTGCTATTGCCTAGCACTACCTCAAGAAAACTAACCCATTAAATCTTGATAAGACATAAAATACTAATCTTCAGGTTGAAAATATCAGGATCTGGAACATTTCACTCTAGAGTATTTTCCATTTCACAGCATGAGGATCTTACAAATGCTATCATGTATTAAGAAGGGTCACCAATTCTACCTAGAACAACTTGCACTATTAGGGTCAAAATCTGTCCACAATCAGACTTTCAAGAGTGGCCAATGAGGAATAAAATTGTTATTCTTTAAGTCTGTACACAAAGGTGGTGAAATAATCTAAGGAAAGCTTCATTTAGATGCCATTTTTCACTTATTAAAAAAGGAGCAGACAAATAATGCTGTTACAGCAACAGACACAGAGGACAGACTGCAGTATCCCATCCTCTCCTGATGAACACAACTGTCAGAAACTGAAGCCACTCTTCTGGGAGAATAAGGATGGACATAAATTATGCAGTGTGTTTTGGAGCCTTTCCGCCAACCCAGGAAAACTGAAATAGCTATGTATGCACAACAAAGCACTCTGAACTTAGCAAGTCAGAGTCTAAACTGGAGAAAGGAAGATTTTCATACTAACTTCCTCAAGATTTTTGTGGGTTTTTTTTCCAGAATAACACTGTGTACTGTTTCTCTGAAAGCTGCAACTTGGTACTGAAATAACCTTTTATAAAGTTCAAGAATTTGATTGCTAGAATAAAATTACTTCTCACAAAAATAACTTTATTCTCCCATATTAAATTGGTATCAGCTCTTTTCAAGCCAACTAATTTTCCCTGTTTGCTAAAATATCCTGAAGACATTAAGCACAAAGTAATTACTAGTTCTACAAACTTACAAGTTATGTGAAAACTGGCTTGCCAACAGTAGCTTTCATAGTTGCTATGTCTTATTTATTAAAAAAAAAAAATCACCAAACATAAAAATTCGATATTATGAACTATTAGGTTTTGAAGCTCTTCTAATAACTTACCGTTCAAGTAATTCCAAAGCTTATTTCTAAAATAGTAAAAAAGCTTCTGCCAAAAGCAAGTTTTCCTCTGTCTTTTCTTTCAATTGGAAAACAAAACAATAGGCTTATAATGAAAGGGCAGCACTCACTAGGAAGCAGTGGGCAATAAAAAGGATGAGTGTGAGAAAACAGGGTCAAAAAAAAAAAAAAGGGTCTGTCTTGAAATTTAACTCATGCTTATTGAGCTGAACCAGTATTTGCTCCTCACACTTTTTTAACTGCTGCTAACTTAATGCCCTGCAACTTTATCTCAAGAAAAGCTAAAGATGCCCCTAAAGTCACATATAAAAACCCTTTGGTTTTCATACAAGTTAGGTTAGCTGGGGTTTCTGAAATTTTAATTAAGATTTATTGTTAAGGTTAATTAAGTTCTACACCAAATGAAAAAATTCGGAAGTAGCCACTCCTCTGTGTAGAGCTACTCCTTTCCTGACAAGGCATCATTTAGGACACGTTAAGTGATGCATATGTACAAACAGTACTGCCCTTAATATGCTACGTAAAATTTCTGTTTTCTACACCAACATAATATCTTGCCTAAAAATTTAATAATACCCAGCCACCACCATGCAGAGCAATACCGGAACAGTAAAAGATATTATTACATGAGGAGTCAGCTACCACCATTACAGCTTCTCTTCACAAGAAATCAAAACAATGTTCAGGTAGATATTAAGGAAGAAAAGTCCAGTGAGACCAAGCAGTCAGCACTGACAACAGAAAAGCATTTATGTCATGTTACTATGAATAGAATTTAACTGTAAAATTTGCCTTGTATTGATATGATTTGACTCACAAGCTGGCAAAACTTCAGCTTGATCAAGCCAAACCTTCACCTAGGAGCACAACTGCTGCATTCATTACTCAGCATAGCTATGCTAGCAAGCCTTCCAGCATAGATGGCACCACAAACGACACACTTTACTTTCATTCAGCTCAGTGAGGTTGCACAGATAGATCACACAAACTCATCTTTCAAACATTTTCTAAGTTTGTCTTCAAGAGTTTTGTTGGCGTAACTGTCGAGCTTTCGGAAGCACAGACATAACCAATGTAGTGTACGGGGTGAAATTTAAATCTCTCCTAACCCCCAGTTTTTCAAACACAGCTATCATTGTCCTAGATAACCCATTGTTAACGCTGGTGATAACCAACATCATGTTTTCAAGACAGCCCAGGTGTCCACAAAAACAAGGGTGGGAGGGTTAACACTGGGGTTTCATCTCAGGACAGCAGTTTGGTCAGGACACCAGTTTTACTGATCATATAGCCTAACTTTTCCACCCTCACTTCTAAAGTTTCTTCAAATTAAAGCTGGTCTGGAATAGGTGCTTTAGGTACCAGAAATACAGAGGCTGCTAAACTCCTTGCTGATGAGTTCTGAGCGCATACTGGTGGTGATAGCATTTTCTTTAATATTTATATTGCAAAAGAGATTTGAGTTGCTTTTATAGTCCAGAAAGTACATTAAACCTACAACTTGCTTCTGTGTATTAAAGGATGACTTTTCCTCACTACGCTTTGGGCATTTATAAAACAGAAACCCAGCTATGCTAATACTTCTGAACTATTTCAGTAATGTTTAAAGTTTTTAATAAATCTGTTTTCACTGCTATCGGAAAGGGTAAGTGACCTAACCTGTAAGAAACGTTTACAATGAAAAACTGAGAATCAGCATCTGACCAAGGGTCTTCCCATTTATATCAAGGCATCTCATTAGGAACGGAAAAATATATCAAATAGGCCACACATTATATACTCTCAACTCTTCCGTATTTTTAATGGGGGGGCAGAAGGTCAGTTACAACTGTGAAAACTTTGTTCAGGGTTTAGTTGCTGGTTTTGAACCCCTATTTTAACTTTCAAATTAATACATTTCTGGTGCCTGAGACAAGCTTGTATTTCCATTTACAGATCAAGCCTAGCGTCTTATGCACAGAGGGACATGTGATCTCTGCATCCTGCAGAAAAGCAATGTTTCCAAAAAACAGAAATGAAAAGCAAAATTCATTCAGCTGCAAGCACAAAACAAAGACAGCAAACTGAAAGGCACAATAATAATATTGTTTCCATCTTAGGAAACACTGAAAGGTTATTTTTTTAATTGACAATTTGGACAGTTATAATGCATGACTTATCAGGAGAGAGGAAGGTTGCATTTATTAAGATTTTAGAAAGCAGAGACTGTTCCTGAATATAAAGCACAAAACCATGCCAGATCTCTGTGTCTCTATGGTTCAGACATTTCATTATTAGACCTTAGTCAAACTGTTTGACTCTTTCCTTACCACCAAAGTACAATGATATCAATTTACGCTTGAAGGTGCCGCACTCAACTTTGATTGTCTCTGTCCCTCTACGCTGTGTCTGAGAAGATATCTAAGAGAAGCTATCAGCAGCTGAAACTTAGCAAGCCATGTTCAACTTTTTTTTTTTGGTACATTAACTACATGCTGAAAATTTCTCAAGAATTTGCTCAAAATGAGCAATATCTTAAACTTCTAGCCAGAGATTTGGGATAGCCATTTTCTCCAGTAAGTTTACTTGTATTTTTCAATTACAAGAAGCAGCAGTTCCCT
>NW_009596257.1:0-2578 GCF_000690535.1 Cariama cristata | reverse complement strand
TTGCACTTCAAAGCTCTCTTAAGCAGTGTACCTGCTTCAGTCATTTAACTGAGCAAATGCATAATGGAGGAAGGAAGGAAGGAAGGAAGGAAGGCCTGGAAGGAATTTAAAATATTTCTCTTGCTGTATGTGGGAAAATTTGGAATATTCCAGACAACAGCTGCCAGATTTCTTAAGACTGTCTAACAAATTAGACACTAGCCATCAAATGAGCATGGTAAAACTCTTCAGCATTTAAAGTCCTAACAAATGATAAAATTTCAGCTGTTACAAAAGCTTACAGTCCCTTGACCAACCAGTTCTATTTTAATTGTCTAATACAACCTTGTCCAACCTTTCAAAGCAGGCATCTTTCAAAAGAAGATCGAATCTTATTTTTTGCCTCAAGTAATCTGAATTATGTTAATGAAAATGTAGTTCTATTTAAAAACAAATCAAGGTCAGTCATCCAGAAGACAACAGATTTCAGTCTCATTTCCATCACAGGCTGCCCATACAGGGAAAATTCATTATTTATACAGACTTTTCACTGAGTGGATGTCAACGCACTTAATTAAGTCTCCAAGCATTCACAGAACTCTATTCCTTTTGTAGCTGCTCTTCCAGCCTGCAGTCTAAGGTCATATTTGTAACACTCTCTGTTTCATAGAGAAGCACCTGTTTTCCTGCTTCTGTCACTGGGGCAGAGACCCTTGTTAGGAGCTGCTGGCATCTAAAGCATCTTTGTACAACACACAACTTCATAATGAGAAGTTGCTAACTGCTGCATAATACTTAGCTGTGTAGCTTTCGCACTCTGTAAAGAGGCAGCACAATCCAGTTTTACAGTTCAGTTAGGTCTTCATCACTGCACAGGAGAGACTGTCCAACTCCACACACAACTGGCTAATGCACACTGACTGGTAGTCATTTCAAATTAGCAACATCGTTATGTTAACAAGAGGTAAAATAAAAAGCGTCAAAATACCTTGTTGGAAGTCTCCATTTAGTTTAAAAATATAACCTAAACCAACAGCCAGTGTTGCAATAGCAGCAACAGAGTTTGCAAATGTGAAGATGTAATGCAACACGCTGTGGCAGAAACCAGCCATTTGGGTACCTTACAGAGAGGGAGGTACAGATAGCAATTCTGTGCAATTTCTCAGTCTGCTGAACTTACAGAAAGAGAAAGCCAATACACTACAGGGACAACGTCCAGCTTCACAACTCTTCAAGTCCATAATAAATAAAGAAATTCTTAATGGAAACTTCTAGCATAAACTAGCACACTTTCCCACATGCAAGCCGCATAAAGCATCCATGGTTGATGACTTCTGCAGGAGAGGGTGGAGACCCAAATTCAGTACCCTTTACCAAAAATACCACACTCAGCAAGAATAAACAAACGGAGCATAAGCCATGCCCTACTTTACCAGGGAAAAGAGTTACAAATGTCTTCCAAAAAAGGAAGTTACCACAAAAATCTCAAACTCTAAGTATCAGAAATACTTTCCTGGGGAGGACAAAACCTACTCCTATCAGTAAAGGATTTCCATCCACCACATTTGCCTCAATACCACACCTGTCTTTTTAGACTGTGTAAGCTCTGGGATCTAAACTACTTGGAAAAGTTCACAGCACCATAAATGGTTCAAGTTAACTTCAGTCGTGACTCACCTCAAACCAGTGGAAGTCCTGCGTTTACAGATATCAACTTCGTAAATACATACGATTGAGATTTTCTTCTGAGATTTCTTTTTGTTTGGCTGGAGGGTTTGAGGTGCATGTTATGAACAAACCAGAATGCTTAGAGGTGCTTTAAATCCCTAATTCTAAAACAGCTTTTAGACCAATAGCTGAAACAATAATAGCCTATAACTAAACGAGTCAGTCACGTCACTCCACTTCCCACAAGTTCGTGTATTTATTATCTTCTCAACGACTGAGTAAATTTAACATACACAGACAGTTTGCATCACAGAATTTACCAAGCAGCACAAGCACTTCTCTGGGATTATTAAAGTTTCAATTCCTACAAGTATGGATGACTTTACTCAGTTCTAAGGACATTTTTCATAGGGATAGATTTATACGTATGTGCATTCGTAGGATCAAGGCCCTAACAAAGCTGTCTTCTGTTTGAGATGCTGGTTTAACACTAATTTTTTTTGACCTAACTATCAGTACTGGAGGAAATTTATTATTTTTTTTTAAGGTAGGTTAATCATAGCTTCTAGTATTATTATAGTAGCACAAATAGAGATCTCAGTTTTGTAGACTCTTGCAGGAAGGTATGTCTGCTTATCAGCCTGCTCAAGTGAATGAAACGATCACATAGCTACCTGAGCGTAACGCTACGCTTAGAAAAGCATCTAGAGGACTATATGAAAAGGTACCTCCACAAAAAAAGAAGAGGGGACACAACCCACGGCAGGTCTCTAAAAAGCAGAAGGGAAAGCAGCAGCAGAGAGAGCAGCCAGGGAAGACGGAGACCGGAGAGCCTTCCTTCAAACCCGAAGGCAAGGGACAGCCGGGGACGGCGTTTGCCGATGCCAGCTCCAAACACCAAGTCCTGCCCGCCCCCCAGACCCCCCACCCG